>NC_092819.1:51095000-51355000 GCF_023375885.2 Dermacentor andersoni | reverse complement strand
AGAACTGTGATGCCTCTTTTCGACACACAATTACGAAGCTGTTTAACTTCGCGATTCAATTCTTTCCAATAATTTAGGAATGTTTTGCAATTCTCATAGAATATCTGAGGGCCTAGTTAACGTTCTGTTTCCAAAAGCCCCTGGAAGTCATCTTCCTATCTTAAGTGCGAACAAATTTTCATTCCGATCGACTCGGCGATCTTCTAAGGTGAACATTTTCGCCTCGCGCGCGCGCTCGAATAAGAGAATTGTAGTTGGGGCACCGACATAAGGCTTCCTTTTCAATAGGAAAAAGAATTACATCTCACGGGTACCTGTCGTTACCATTTCGAGGAAATGCGAATAAAGTGTTTTATCCTATAATCTTCTCCGCTTCAAGCCGCCGATTTGAGCGCCCCAACAGGGGAACAAATGGTACTTTTCTTTTTCTGCCTCCAGGCACTAAATGTACAATAACTGCAACTGAGGGAATGAAGGACGAACAAGAAAACAATACAAAAAAAAAACTGGCGACGAAATTCTGCTCGAAAATAAGTCCATAATACTATTAAGAACGTTAAAAACTCATGTATATTGCAGGCGCTGCACTAAACGAGCTTAAGGAACAATCGACGCCTAACACGTTATCCGGCCGTCCGCTCCCGCTCGTTTTAATTTTTTTATGCAGATAAAGCGTTTCGCAACCTGTACTCGGCGAACGCCCGAGCGCGAAGCCTGGCTCTTACGAGCGCGCTACCGATTTCGAGCACTTGACGACGACGAGGCCGCCCGTCAGCTATAAGTTGAGTTTATTGGAAGCGAGCTTCCAAATCTGCAGTCACTATACATTATGAATCGAGAAGGCGAAAAATAAAGAAGAAACAGACAAGAAGTATATGTCGGGACTGATGCAGGATCAAATCCGAAAGACGATGTGGGGCCGAAGACAATGATGACTCAGATAAATAAGATAATAGACTCCCGGTTTAGAAATTCAGCAGGTTTAATTTAAGCCGCTCAAGTATACACACGACGGAGAGTGCGCTGTGACAGTACTGTGGCCTTTGCTCACACTTCTTCCTTTTTTTTTTAATATGCAATAAGTGAGACCAACAAATGCACATTAAGTCACGGTTCGCAGTTCATTCCGCTATATGGCCGTTTCCATTATTCGGCGAATCCGTTGCCCTAAGGGGTGTTATAAAGCCAGATTCTTGACCTATCGCCAAAGCGGGCGCGCAACGAAGTTCTTGAAAGTCTTCGTCGACCCCGTCAGCATCAATATTAGGTGACGACATGAGTATTCAGTACAAATTTCGGCCACAAAATTGCGCCGAACCATGTGTCCTCCGCGTCTCCAAAGGTTCAAAAGAGTTCCCGAGGGACGCGCTGAGGTTGAACGTTCGCTTCCGAAGTGCACGGCATGGAAACAACCGCGAGCATGATTGGCCGGCACATCTATACGAATTATACGTTCGAGTTTAGCAGCGGTATATTTGCCACTGCGCTCTCGAGTTGCCGATGGCTCTATAACACCATCAAATTCACTCATACTTCAGAGTGGTTATTCGGTAAACGATGAGCATAGAATTATTTAAGTGTTGCATCGAGGAAACATACGGTCTCATTGCTCGTTCAAGAAGAAACATCGCGTTGGCGCAACGCAATTCGGCCCCATTTTTACGTCGTTGACCCCGTGAAGGACGCGTAGTCCGACGGCTGGTATACTACGCTGTAGATCCCACCACGAACCGAACAACACCATTATAGACCGTCTGGAAACAGGGTGCGGTGCATTTTCCCCATCATTCAGCCGGCCAGCTGGAACTAAGCGGGGGGTGAAAACAGCGAGGAAAACAGCGTTCGCCACAGTCGGCGTGCGAATAGCTCCCAGCATATATAGCGACATGCTCGCTCCTACAAGATTCTCCATTCCTCCTCAGATATATAGACTTTCCGGCGTTTCTCCGAAACACGTCAGGTCACTAGATGCCACCGCTTGCCTATGTCACGTACATGTACACTGACGGCCCTTGCCCCGCGGGCTTTCCTTTACGGCTCTCTTCTATATTTTACGACAATGGGCTTCGAGATTGTCACGCGTCACACTTCTTCCTCAATATTTCTCTTTTCTCTTCGTCCGCGGTTAGAATGAGGGATGAAAAGTAAAGGAGAAGGCGATCAAAAAAAGAAGGCGGGGGAATATAAGGAGGCGAACTGATTCGGCCACGCCGTGCCCGAGCGCGATGTTTCGTATTTCTAACGGCACCATTCCTTAGGCTGTATACCATCGAACCAGAGCACGCGCCACTCACTTTACATGACCTCTGGCGGACACCGAATCCACCTCCTCTTTCCTTCCTAACTGTTTTCACTGCCTTGGCTTCTCGTATATAGCGCAGTCACAATCCAATCCGGCAACTCCTACTCTCGGCGCCTGTCTCACCACATCCTCGAACGACCGTGCATAAACTCGCCGAGTCGAGGTACAAAAGCTCATAAACGGTTTCGCTATACGTGTACAGAGGCTGCCGCGCGCTCATCAATATAAATGTCTCCCTTCGTCACAACTTTCCTTTCTTTCTTTCTCTCTTTCTTTCTTTTTTTGCCACCTCCTTTCAATCTACCCGCCGAGAAGCAGTCGGCAAAGTGAAACAGAACAGCTCTTTGCACACGAAGAATACGTAACGCTGGGGAAAACAACAGAGAGTCGATGGGAATGAGGAAAGAAAAAAAAATGAAAAAATAAATAGGCATTTTTTTTTTCTATAAACTTGAGAAAAAGCGGGTGGAAGCGGCCGAAGCTGCAATGCAATGCTCGCATTTCTCAACTCGCGAATGAAAGACAAAAAAAAAAAGAAACGAAAAAAGAAGAAAGCTGGCGGATATTTATATTGATACGTTCTCACGAGGCCGTTTCTCGGACGCGCGGAGGGGTTGCCATAGTATACCAGACGCTCACACAAATGTCTGTTTTGCTCAAGGGAGGCACGAAACAGGGAGAGAGAAAGAAAGAAAGAAAAATGTCTTGCGAGAGACAAGCAGAAAGCCAAAACAGATGACCAGGGGGGGGGCGAGGGGGGGGACCAAAACGCGGAAGTGAGACTATACGCGCGAAAGTGGCCGTGCAAACAAACAAGACATTAAAGAAGGCAACAACACGCGAAGGCGTCCAAGAATAAGCGCGTCTCCCATACTGCACCCTCCCCCACCCCTACTTTCACACGCTCTCTCTCTCTCTCTCTCTTAGCCCAGTTGTGACGCCTTGCTCCCGGAGATGGTTCCTCGGAGAAATGCGGTCGTTTTCTCAGTCACGTGCCTTTTTTATTGAGTCGCCGCAATATATTTTAAGGCGTCGTTAAAGAGAACTGCTTCGGCCGCCGCTAGCTGGCTATTGTACTGTCTGCATGGTGCGAGTGGTGCTTGCTTTTCTTTTCTTTGTTCTGACAAAAAACCCCGTCTATTTCTCAGGCCGAGATTTCGGTTATATGGCCTGTTCCGCATCAGTTTTAATCTCTGCCCCTTCCCTAAGTGTTTCCCACTTTCACAGATTCTCCTCCGGTTTGTTCATTTCTTTTTTTTTTTATTTTATGTCTCTTTTATTATATTTAGCGAATTTGGCGTCGCGAAGAAAAAAAAAAAGAATCGGGAGTGAAAATGGAAAGCGAGCCGAGTGATTTAGTTTCATCTCTGGCGACCTACTTGAAGAAATGGGTTTAACGTTCGAATAGTTCCCGGAAGGACATAGCTATACCGACTCTCTTTTTCTTGCGGAGATAAACAGCTGCGAGGCCTTTACGCTGACTCCAAGCGCACCTACTGTGGAAGAAATTCGGGGTTTCGTCTAGCTTTCGCGGATCCGACGTTTACATATGTTACACGGAATTGTAGGAAAGGTGATGCGCGCGACCTCCAAAAAAAAAAAAAAATAGAAAACGAAAGTCGCCGAACATTACGACACTCCCTAATGAAAAATTTGAGAGCAGCTCTATACGTGTTTTCATTCCGCGATATATCGGCTGGCGTGCACAGTCCGTCTCGTGCGGCACGTTTCATACTGAGCGAAGTGTGGCGCGACTGCCTCACTAATCTGGAGATCGCGAGAGGCAGCGCGTGGGTGACGCGAGGGCACGACTCACAGCGGCCGCCGCAGACAGGCCTCCAAGCCAAGACCACGCGCACGCTCCGCTGGCGCCATCTCGCAGCCATCGTCGCTGCAGTGCGCGTCTTGCGCGTGACTACGCTTTGCTTCTCATGCTTTCGCAATACCCTCCTCCTCCGCTTTCCGCCTCATGCTTCCGCTGCACTCTCATGCTCAGCTTTCCTCCTCGCGCTCTCTTCGCTCTCGCCATTGTTGTTGTTGTTGTGTCCCCCGCCTCGCTGGGTTACGCTGGGAGCGCTGCTCTAAGAGGAGGGGGGAGGGGCTTTGTAGATTGCAACTAAGGGTAAAAGCCTTATCTGGCTGTCGAAAACGTCGACAGATTACCCGCTGACGATGACCCGGTAAAGATAACCTGGTAACGATGGCTCAATAACAAAAACAACGGCACGACTTCCAAGATTACGACATCGACTGCGTCATGATGGCACATTGGTGTGTGGGAATAAACATTGGCTGTAGGCCAGTAGATGGTAAAATATACGACGATGCCTACAGCAGACGTCCCGAAGGTGGGTGCAGTTATCAGCTATAACCATTAAAAAAAATAAGGTGTTCTCATAAAGGTTCAAGCAGGCTGTGTCTGGAATGCGAAAGAAGAGAAAGCAGGTCCTACACGTTTGGCGCAAAAGGACGTGCTTTTATAACGGGATCCGGAGTGTGAAAGAGGCCTATGGCGAACTAGTGGAACTGGCATTGTCAGATCTTATCCTAAGCAAACCAGACTTCTCACCTTTCGTACTCATACTGACGCGTAGCACTACGCAACGGGCGCAGTTCTATGCCAGGAGCCATCACGAAAACCTCATCATTAAAAGCATCACATTGTTGGATATTTCAGCTATACATTGAAGTCTGCTGAAGTGAATTAAACTACCACAGAAAAAGAAGCGCTGGCAGTTTGGAAAGCTGTACAATGTTTTAGAACCTATCTATAGAAGTCGGGAGATTCGCCCTTTTTACCAATCGTCATGCTTTGACTCATCTCCTGGGCATGGCACAACCAAAGGGTCGAATCGCGAGATGGTTTAATTACGTACAACAGCTGGACCTTGGCGTACCACATCGGCCTGGCCCACTACTGACAGATGTGGAAGCAATGTCTAGTTTACTTTCCGCAAGACAAATGATCACCCAAGAGAAATAAATCATGTCAATTGTGGGAAGGCACTGAGGAAATTAAGTTTGTGGACGAAAATATCATGTGCCACCGACAATGGTTCCCAAAATACTTCAGCTATACCCCTACAGTCCAGAGTCGAGAGGGAGGGGGGGGCGACATGGCGACCTCTGGCGCACTTACAACTGCTGAAAAGTTTACTTGACCAAGTATGAAGGACGACATCAGAAACTACATTCGCACGTTCCACATATGTCAAGTGAACAAAGTGAAATTCAAGCAGGCGGCAGACGTGATAATAACCTCAAAACATGCATGCATCCCCTTTGAAGTCATCCAACTGGACTTGGCGGAACTTAAAATGAAGCGCGAAGGCGCAATGAAAACTCAAGCATTTTTGCTCAGTATCACCGAATGCACAAGTTTGATCACGGACGGTCAAGGTATGAAAAGAAGACGCCAACAGTGTCACTGCTCTTCTTCAAGCTGAATGCTTCCAAAATACTAAGAAGTAGGCGTGTGACAATGGCCCTGCCTTTCGGAGCAAACAGCCAACAGGATAAGAGATCATGGGGATTACAGAAACACTGTGTTCACCACACCATTCTGCAGCAAAGGGTCTTGCCGAACGTGCTTAAGGGACATCAAGAAATACCCGAAAATGTACCCCAAGTTCCCAGTTGGCTGGAAGTGCTGCCTCGAGGCTGCTACAAGACGCCACAACCGTTCATATACACGTGGTTTAGGCTACAGTCCTCTCTTTGCCATGTCTATAATTGCGCCTATTCTTCCTGCGGACCGCAAACTGGGTATGCTGGTGAAGCTTACTTTTAGTGAAGTCAAGAAAAGCGAGAGACAGTAACACGCCCACAGACAGGGCACGAAAAGGAACTTCCACAAGAGGCGAAACAGCGACAAACCAGATATAGAAGTGGAAGAATGTGTCCTGCGTCAGCAAATGAATTGGAAGTGCCAATGCCACGTTTCACGGACCCTTCCCCGTGGTTAAAACGGGATCACGGCAGGGTGCATGGATGGCTATTTGGTACCTGGGAGCCAACGCTCAAACAAAGCGCGCCTGACTTGGTAACGTGCTTAGGTATTACACCAGGAGGCGTAAACAAAAGAAGCCCGGGAAGGTGAAGCAGACAGCGTCTGGAATGTGAAAGAGGAATCACAGGGGTCGCCGGAGAATAAGATTAAATGGTGGTCAACACCCGTCTTACCGAGTTTATGTCTGGTAGTTCGTTATTTTACCGGGACCGCTCCATAGATGTGTCGTGATTCGCTTATTCTACGAGCCTGTGTAATCGAGGCAGCGCTACGCTCAATAGTCATGACGATTATCATTTGCTTAACCTCTAACCACTCGAAATTTTCAATAACCACGAACTATAGATCGAAACTCGACCTTGTATCCTGCGCTGTTTTCAGTATGATAACTATAAGCAACAAATCCATGTCAACGTTTTATCGAGCCCGTCATCTGACAGTATTAACCACATTAAGGAAAGCGTCACAGAGGGAGTCATTCGTTAGTTTTTCATACGTCGAACTGCTGACAGCTTCTTTCACAGTCTGCATCACCGCACTCGACGGCTACGGACAGAATCGACAGGGATGCCGCTACACTGTCCCTTCAAGTCCCGCCACCATCCGTATAGTGCCACGCCTTACATTACTAAACCATGCCACAAACCCCACCAAAGCTTGTCCGTACAACGCACCGTACCGCGTATAGCCGTACCTCGCGCCTGAGTCACGTCCAGCTGAACGACAAGGTTCAGTACCAATGTGGTATCGACCTTTGCCCACAAATAAACCTAGCCACTTGCCTTCCGTTTCGATCAGCTTTACTTTCATAAAAGCATCTAGAATGCTTACGAACTTGGTGAAGAGGAAAATAAAAAAATTCAAACACAGCTTCACTGACTTGCAGTTTGCTGACCCTTGACTCTCGCGGTCCAATACCGCTTGGCCTCCGGTTTTTCTTACTCAGGGAAGAGTCGAACTGCCTCTTCATCCGTAAACTACCACTGATGACGAAGTCTGCCGCACATCAAGCATTCAAAACGAGTAGAGCATCTAAAGAAAAGTGGCACAGAATGTGCACTATTTGCGAGGCCAAATCGGGTGTCAATTTCCCCCGTCATGAAAGCGGGGAAGGTTTAGGGGTTTTCAACTATTTCACGACTCAGCCGTCAGGTGGCAGCGCCAACCGCGCTTCTTCCGCCATACAAATGTAAACTCCGCCTCTCCAGAAGGCGATCCCCTGCAATTCACCTCTGATCGCCCTGCGCGCGACTGAATGAATGGAAGCTTTACGCAAGGATTAGTAGCCCACAATGGACAAGCACTCCTGCTCCTTTCTTATAACACGCAGCCGGTTCTTTTTTATACGGACTGGCTGAACACGAGACCCAGCCTTCGCCAACACTGCACGGAACTGGTGAGAAGTATAGGAAGGGCGCTTCAAGAGCCTCGCGCAGTTCGCTCAAACAAGAGTCAGAAAGAAAGTAATAAAAAAGGAAAAAAGCGCGCTAGTTCTTTCATCGGGACCTCATCAGGGGCGCGAGCTCGGGAACCTGCAAGGGGGAATGCAGCTGGACGTTGGGAACCATGGAGCTGGAGCACACATCTCCAGCGTTAGGCCTGCAAGGCTAGTAGTGCTGAGAGAGCGCGTTAGAAAAGCACGAGGAGAGAGAACGATAAAACGTATAGAACCCGAAACTGCAGACGGCGAGATTGAGCTGGATGCAATAAGAAAAACGACCTCACTCGAAAGCACCGAGAAAGGAAGGTTGCGCGTGGGGGAATGGGAGGTAGAAAGGGAAGGGAGAGAGGCAGGGAGGAGTGTTAGGTACGTGTAGAATACGGTAAGAAAACGCGCTGTCTTATCCGAAAGCTTATAAGCACACAAAGGGGCGGGTGAAGTACGCAGGGAGGGGGAGGGGATCGGTCTCAGGCGCAATATGAGGGGGCCCCTTCCGCGGCCAGCGGCACGAGACGTTCCACTGATTTGCATGTCCGCAAACAGGGTTTTCCCAAATGCAAACACGGGCTCGGACCGGGTGCCGGCTTCAAGAAGGAGATGATGAAGACGAAGCGAAAGGAAAAGAAAAGGAGGTGGGCGACGGCTAGCCCTGTCTTGTGCTAGAGACCAGTTCCGCTTCCTTTTCCATTCCCTTCCCTGCCAGGCCAGGCAGGTTTGAGCATTCATGCATTCTTGCACGCGGCACTTGTTGTACACGCATGCACTCGCCTGCACAAAGGTCTGCGTTTATTTTTCATCACTTTGTGAAAATGGCGTTCACCGGCTCTCTTCTTACTATGTTCTTACTCAAAGTTTACAGTACGGTCGCATTTTATGGTCCGTATAGTTCAATATAACACTTAGCGCGATTGACTCTCCAGTTTTTTTTCGAGACAACAATAAACAAAGAAGAAAAAGAAGGAAAAACGAATTTGCCTTAATCTGCGCACCTCGTGCTTTCCACGTCCGCACCGTCCAGCGAGCAGCGGATACCAATCTCGAACGTCGTGCCTTGCCGTACAGCAAACGACGGAGATGGCCAGGTGACGTCAAAGACACCATGTTTTGGACACCCGTTATGACGAGAGGCCTAGACAAAAGCGATTTAGCATGTTTTTTTTTTTGTGTGTGTGTGTAATTCGGAACCATTATATGCCTCATGAGGCGGAAAATCCGGCGTCGGCGTGACCACGCAGTGGTCCAAGAATGCTGCGAAGCCTCGACCTTTTGTGGGAGTTGAACCCATATTTCGTGTTAAGCCGAAGTTAATTAAGGCATAGTTAATTAATGTATAGTTAATTAAGGTACTATAATCCATGGTCCTTGGTTTTAATTAAGGTGAAGTTGATTAAGGCCCAGTTGATTAAGAAGTAGTTAATTAAGACATTCGAACCCAGGACATTTGGTGGGAGTCGAGCGCACGACCTTTGTCGTTAATTAAGACGAAGTTAATTAAAGGACACCTGATTAAGGCATTCGAACCCACGACCTTCGGTGGGAGTCGCGCCCACGACCTTTGGTTTTAATTATGGGGAAGTTCAATTAAGGCGACTGAAATAGCATAGGCATCGCGCGGTGTTCGCAATGCTTTCGCACTCATCCACGTAGGGATAACTAAGTGCTCCTTCAATTTTTTTTTTAACCAGGCAAGTAACCGAGTCATGTGCTGCATCGAACAATGCGGACCGCACTATGCGATCTTGCTGCGAAATTCAAGCAAGAACTCAGCAGAGGTATGGACAGCATTTTTCTTATGATCCAAAGAACAGACAGGTCGGCTAATTGGCACCACATAGCTACCGCATCCCGAGCGTACTTTCGAAAGCACCCACTAGGTGGCTCTATAGGCGGTGCACTGATATCTGCCCAGGGATCGACTTAGGCACCTCTGGCCTCCTTGAAGCCCTTGGGTTCAGCGAGAGCAATGGGAAAGCAAACATTTCCGCAAAAGAGATTGGTATGAGGCGATTGGAAGATTAGTGAAACTAGGGAACCGACAAACAACGGAGGCGTACAAAAACAAAGTTCCCAATAGGGGTTCAAAAAGTTTGATGATAAGATTTTTCTTTAATATAGGTAGGACATTAGGCAATATAACAACAAGCGCTTGGTGGCGCAACCCACCGCCCCGTTTCCAAGGGGCCGTTCATAGCATCCGTCTTACCGTACATCCATCCATACACGCATAGACGGCCTGGACAAGCGCCACCTCCCGAAAATTCAAATTCTTGGAAACTGGCTCACACATGTGCACTGTGTGACGTAAAATGTATTAGTGAGACGTTGACACTTTGCACGACTACGTAACGCCTTCGCAGACTGTGTGACAGAGACAGTTTGGTATTGTTTTTTTTTTCTTTCTCTCATCTTTCGCACCCATTTCCCTCTTCCCTGGTACAAGGTGGCCAACCGGAGACATCCTCTGGTTAACCTCGCTGACTTTCTTTTGTCTTTATCTTTCTCTCCTTCGACTAAACGATAACGTTTTTAGTGTTTTGTGGGTCAACAACTGACCACTAGATTTTGCTACAATTGTTCCTGCAAGCTGTCATACACTTCAGCGATGTTCCGCAAAAATAAAATATGTGTGTGAACGAGCTGTACACCCACACGTGTAACACAATTCACAAATTTTATGCAGCAAGGGAAACTTTTTTTCATTTAAAGAAAGTTCGTGGACACACTCTTTTTATTGCGAGGAAAACAGTCAAGCGAGTAGGGATATAGTGCCTTAGAACACAGCCATTTATTATTATTATTATTCTTCATTCACGAATTACCCCGTAATATAGTTACCCTGAAAGATATCCCACTGCGGACTACCCTGCCTGTGAACTAGCGGCAACATTGGATTATGTGTTGTGGAAGTGTGAAGCCATCGGCTCCTCCTTCAGCGAGGATAGGTGGGCTGCGCTCTTGGGCAGCCCCGAGCTCAACGACCAAACCCTGGCCGTTCAGAGGGCCCGCAATCGGGCCTTCAAGCTCAGCTTGGCGGTCCCTACGTGGGACTAAGCGGGTGGCGCAGGGAATCCCCTGCGTCTTCTCTGGAGCTAATAAAGTTATTTCACTCTCTCACTGACTGACTTAGCTTATTCCGCTGTTTCAGTGTGCGAACAAAAAGAAATCTATTGGCATACATGTTCGTCTTGGCAGGGTACTCCAGGATTTTTCAACTATGACCAGTACGCTTTGAAATGTAACGAGATTTCCGGAGGTAAATTTCCCTATGAATTCCAGTTTTGTTATAGTGAATCAAATATAAAAATTTTAATCTCACTTTATTGCGGCGGGCAGAGAGAGATTCCCATCCAAGTTCAGCCTTCATTGCAGCTCAGCTCTCCGTCCTTCCGTACCGCCCCAAGACCAATCTGGCAGCACGGTTTTGTATTTGTTCTAGAGCGGCAACGAAGGTTACCTCGGCAGGGTCCCGCAGAACACAGCCATAAGATTTGTCGAACACAAGTAGTATATGCCATACGCTTTAAGTACGCCTGCGAAAATCGCAGGTTTCTTTGAATGAAATTCAAAGCTTTACCAGCTTTGGCCATGATAATGTCTACCTGAGGCTTCCGCGAACATCCAAACGACAGCAGCACACCTAGATACTTATACGTACTATCTTGCTTCAATAGTAAGTTGTGTTGACTGGCTCGCACAACTCAACTAGTTGTGTTGTGCTAGCCAGTCCCCTACGATCAGTTTCGTAACTATCGCTTTCCGTGACCGCGTTGACCGGGTGGGCCAGTGGAAGTGAATGCGATGAAAACAGCTACATACATACCAACATTGATTCTTTCACGTCGCATAGTTCTGGATTACACCTTCAGGGTGCCTGCCGCCCTTGTGAGCCGTGACGCTGGTTGTTTCGTCAACTGGTGTAAGTTAAAGTGTCTCAGAATTTGGTCGCGAAATAACCTCGGCATGGTCGACCGAGTTATCGCTGTTTTCTGTGCCATATAAGGAGATACTTATAACATATTGATTGTTCGGTTATGTATCCAACGAAGCCATATGCGTTGTGAAAATGACGCCATCAGAAATAGTGTATAGCCACTGGGTCAACAAACCAGGTTTAGGCTTAGGTTAGGTATAGTTACGTTAGGCTTACAGTAGCTTTCAATCATCCTAGACGCACAGAACCAATTTGACGCAGTATGTCTAATTTTTTCGCGTGCTGACCCGAGCCCTCTTTTCGCGCCGCTGAAGACATCGGGTCCACTTTACTCGCAGAAGAACGGTGAAATAATTTTGCGAGCGAATCATCGATTAACCAGAAAAAAAAAAAACTCAAGCAAGTACGTTGTTAGAAGTGAGCACCGATAGTCAATTACGAGTTCCTTGGAGAAGGCAATAGCCCTCTCGAAACCTTCTCCGTTGCACACCTTCGGAGTGTTGTCTTGTTGCGACATCAATACGGCACGGGAGGGAGTACGATAATACATTTAACTGTTAAAGGGGCCCTGAACGACCCATCGGGCTTGGTTAAATAACGTAGTTCGCAGGTAGCATACGCTGCTGTGAACATCTCAGCCATGTTACGCGATGCCTGGAGCTCGCATGTTGAGCGCGAAGTCGCCCTTGTCTCAAACGCTCTCTTTTCAAACAGAAGCCTACCCCTCACTCTCTTCTGGGCGCTTTATTTCGTCATAAAGCGGATTCCCATATGCGGCTGCTATTGGTAGCTGCGGTCGGGTATGTAGCGCAGATGCCGCGGCAGCCGCGGGGTGCCGCCACGAGTCCACTGGCTAAGCGCACTGCGGCTTGCTGAGGACAACCGCGTTTGGCTTAGTTTAGCGCGTCGCAGGCACCAAAATCAAAAGTTGTGGCATCCACGTTAACATCCAAAATCAAATTTGAACTGCGCGCCACAATGAGAATTAGAAGATGGAGCGTTGTGGGCACGCCCCCTTGCGTCATCATAGCCTTTGCAGTGCAAGGCATTGGAGAAGGAGCGGGAGTATAGCGGAGGCGGTGTTTGATTGCCAATAACTCCGCTTCTGGTGAACGCAACGACGCACTTTTTGCAGCAAGGTATTCCTGAAATAGTCTATTTTCACTTCAAATTCCTTTATCCACTTCGATAAAGAAGTGTTTCAGGGCCAGTTTCATCTGGTTGTACCGAAGTGAGAGACCACCATTTACTTTGATTGCACCGGTCGTCGAGCGAAGTGCACTGAACATTTGCTGCAGACAGAAATCGTAAAGCGCCGGGCTGTAGTATAGTGAATTTCAGTGCAACGCGCTGCACGATTTATTGCTCCCATTGTAATCAATAACCGTTCAAGTATCTCGTAATAAATTCGTTCTATGCAGTGCTAAATTGTGACCCGGCTCGTGAGCGTCGTACGACGTGGCACTTATTTGTATTGTGGTAAGGTTATAATTTGCCCAACCCACATTAGCGGGGGAAAATGAATCGATAAACACCGCCATAGGGCAATAATAACGCTTAATCTCATTCGAAGAAAAACATAACCACCGCGATTAACCAACGTAATGGAATTTTAAAAAGACGACCCGTTTGGGGAAAGAAAAAGGAGAAATGAAACGAAGGGAGGTTAAGCAAAATTACGCGCATAGTTAGCAGGCTTGGTCAGCAGAAAATATGGCGAACCAAATTAACCAAGCTGAACATTTGTTAACTCCAAAGCAAAGGCTCACCTTGGTTGAGTTAGCTTACGTTAGGTTAGCGAAGGTTAGGTTTGGTAAGCGAAAGGCTAACCTTGGTTAACCAGAGTTAACCGAGACTTGCGTTTTACTTCAGTGAGCAGTACGTGGGTGCCAGGTTCTAATTTTAGGCACCTTAATGTGCGCCTTAAACGAGCCCTTATATACCTGTCGCTAGCACCCAGTGAAGAGTAGCAAACAATTTATTTTTGCGGTTGACCCGGATGGACTTTCTCGTTTTCTTTTTCTTTTCTATCCCTTCCCTATTTATTTTTTACCTTTCTGGAAAACACTGAAGAGATTAATGAAGGCGTAGGCGTTGCAAAAGTCAGCGCAATTAGAGAAAGCGAGAACGAGACAATCGACCGCTTGCCGACAAATAAAGTCGGTCGAAAGTACAGTTGCTTACTAAGCGAGCTCATACATTGCACGCTTGCTTACTACGCCAGTTGACAGTTATAAAGCACGTACCGCACAATTTCGTTTTTTTTTTTTCCCTTCCCGACAGTCACTGCAGTGTCTGGTTCTTACAGCGTTCATATGTGTTTCAGAGGAAAACTCAGAATTCTCGTTACGTTCTGCTCCGATATACGTTCTGCCCGCACCGTTGTCGTGTGTGCCTTCGGCTTCTGGTGGCGAGTTGCAAACAAGCTAGCGCTGTATATTGCAGCAGACGTTCGTATCCTGACTTCCAAGCGAGCTACAACACATGTGTTGCGGCTGGCCGCGACTCGCAGCGAAAGTAAACAAAACGTGCATACCGGGGCAGGCAGTGTATCGAAATTCAGAAGCCGGGAGGCACGGGGAACGACGTGTCTCGCATTTTCCATTTCTTCGCTCCTAATCGCACGCGCCAGTCATCAGTCAAAGGGGTCGGTATATGCCGCCACGTAGGCACGTTCCCATATACAAGCTGTCTCCGGCGAAGTAGTGACATGACGCACGCCACCCGCAATCACTCACCGAACAGCTGGGCACGAAACGAAGACAAGACTTCGATCTCTCGCAACTTCACGCCGATCGGAGAGGAGAGAGAGAGCAAAAACAGAAAATAGGAAGGAAGCAAAGTCGGTTGCCGGTGCGTGTTTATCGAGGAACCCCGCGGCGAGCGAATAACCAGCGGTCGCGGGCTGAGCGGACACCGGTACGGTAAGTAGCCCGAATAGCAAATCAAACAGCCGTTCTCGGAGTCCCAACGCCGAGGGTAAGTGAACGGCAGGTCTGTTCTGTTTCGCTCGCATTGCGCCGCTGTTTTTTTTTTTTTTTTTTCCCGCTAGCGTCGTTGTGACCTGCGTAGTCCGAAGCAAGAGCCGCAGAGCCGCGTTGAGTCGCCCTGGGCAGGTTATTGCCGCAGAGTCACCACCACCTGCTTCGCACTGCGGCATATATACTATGGCGAATGCGCGCGCGCGTATGTGTTTGCGTGCGCGCGTCTGCGTCTGTACGTGTGTGACAACCTAAGAAACTATAAACGCGGCGCCTGCTATAGTACTAGTACACATGCGCGCGCAACCTTTCGTTTCAGTGGCGCACAAAGAGCTGTGGCCGCCAGGGGCGCTGCCTGCACGGACGTCGTCCCGCCCAAAGCTTTTGGTCCCCCGCCCCCTCCCTCCCCCCTCCCGGTGGGGTCGTGTATACACAAGCGCACGGCAGGAGGCAAACGCAGATGCCAACGGCACGAAGTCCTCGCTCACTGCGTGTGTGTGCCCTCCACCGCCGGCGCATGACGTAGACAGGAGGAAGAAAAGAACCGCGGGAAATGGGTGACAGAGGATTTCGCGGCGGCGGCGACATTATCGGCGTGTAAATAAAGAAAACCGCGGGGGGGGGGGGGGGGGGGGAGGGACCGGCTGGAAAGAGGGGCGGTCGATCCAGGGCTGGACGAAAGGTCCGACAAGGACTATACGCACACTAAGACCTCCCGTAGGGACGCCCGATTCGACGTCGTTGTCCATCCATGCAACACCGCCAGATGTCTCTGAAGATATATATATACCACGCCGCGGGCGGCCTGCCCAGCGAAATGATAGAAGTGTTGCGTAATCAGGACTTTACGGAGACGCTGTGCCGTCGCCGCAACTCGGAATGCACTGCAGGAATCAATTAGACCCCCGTGGCCTCCTGCTATGTAACTAGCCGGACCGTGTTTACGTATTCCGCGCCTTCATTCCACGGCGGGCGGTCGGCGATATAAGCATGACACAGTAACGGCGGCCACGTAGCGTTGGGGTCGACACAAAGTTTCGAGTCTAGTTTCGCAAGTACCCCAAAGCTGGTCGCGTGTCGTTGAAACGACGCGGATGACCTCTCACGGGTCATCATCTCTTAGCAAGCTTGAGTCGCGTCCTTCTCCCTACCAGCGGCACTTTACTGTCTGAGGTTAAAAGCCGTTTTCATCTATTACACGCACGTGGAAAACGAATGCGTCGTAAGGGACCCCTGCGGCAAGGTGTTATGAGAATAAAGGAGCTGTTCGTCTCTGTCTGGCAAGAATTAGCAGTACGCAGAACATTTGCGACACTGCGACTGTCCTGGTAAAACATATCCCGCCTTTAAGACGGCGGGCTGCGGGAGAGGTCAACGGGGGTTAAGAGCTAGGGCGTTTGTGGTAATGTCTGGCCATTCGGGCTAACGGGCCATTCGGGGTAACTTTTCCCAACCAGAAATATTAGTGACGTAGTTGGCGAATCGCACTATGGTGATGCGGCCCTGACAAGTTAAGAAACCTGAGACGAAATTTTCCTAAGTACAGACAGAGAAATACCACCCGTGTAAAAGCTTCTAAGCAAACCAAGACCAAACAACACCGAATAAGGGCTCTCGATGGAGCTGATGTTTATGTAAAAACTATAAAAGGAACTTCGTGTTTCCTAACGATGGCGTAATGTGCATTGCCGGGCCGCAGTGCTGGTACACGGTCACGTTTACATTCAATACCGGTTGTTTCTACTAAACTACCAAAAACAACAACAACAAAAATTCGGTACGAACCATCTCAGCATTACTGTCAGCATTACTGCGGTTAACAGTGAAGCAGTGTAGCGACCTGCCTTATTGGCACAGCCCAATCGTGTCACGTGTCAGGTGCGTCGTGTGGCCGCGCTCCTCTTTCGCGCTTACACCTCGGTGCACGCTGCGCCATCTGGCGGTGCCGCCGCGAAGTCCGCTCGTGGTGCGTGTCTGTATATTCATATATTGACACCGGTGCGACTCTGCGTAACAGCAAAAAGAAGAAAAAAATGTTAAAGATGTGTTGTTGTCGTTGTTGTTGTTAAAGAGTGGCATGTACCCAGTGACTATAGAGTTGGCGTCGAAGAGGTTGATTGAAGAGCGCAACGCACCCAGTGTAATACCCATGTTGTGACCCGTGCCAAGTTGGTCCGGCGGTTGGTTTAGAACCCCAGCGTAGCAGCCCCGTGTGCCCTAGGTGCCCATTAAAACATGGACAACACAGTGACTCGAGCTGGCGTGAGGGAGGTTAGCCACAGACAGACACACAGAGACATACCACACACTGCAGCGGAAGTTCCCAAAGAATGCTAATCGCAATGAAGCACGGGAACGGCGAAATCGTTTTTCGCGGCCACCACTATACACCACATTTAATGGGGGTTTCTTGCATGTAAGGGAAATTGAAATCTAGTAACCGTAGCAAGTGCATTTTCAATTTATGCCATAAATATATTTTAGAAGATTTTTGCAAAATTTCAATGCACTCATGCACCAAGTTGTAACTCTGGCTCTGTGATAAATCACCGACACCATCATTCTGTAAACTGCACCCATCAGATCTAGAGCGAACAAAATTGATCTATCATACAATGCAATTATACCAGGGGTAGGCAACCTTTCGCGGCCGCGGGCCGAGTAAGTAGACGAACCGCCGCTAAGGAGCAGGCTGGTTCGCGTATGCGTTAGCGGGGGAGGAGGTTGAAGAACGAATCAACGCATACGGAAAAGTAATATTGGTGTGCAAAGATTTAAAGAAAAAGCATTTCTATTTCTTCACCTATGACATTCACCGTATTACACTGTAACAACGTGGACAACCAAATACTACAGATCCCGCTCTCAATGCGACTTCCATGGCGTTGAACATTATTTGGTAAACAGCACACGCCAAGAGAGAGAGAGAGAGAGAGAGAGAGCAATACAGGAAGGCAGAGATGTTAACCAGTCAATAGTCTGGTTGGCTACCTTACGCTGGGGGATGGGAGAAGGTTAATAGAGAGAAGAGAAAGAGAAGGTGTAGATACGTTACGTACAGCACTTGAGTTAAAGCCGCTCGCTCAAACCAAGCAGTAACAAGGGAGCCGCAAAAACGTTGCGCAGGTGCTCATCTGCCGCTCGCGAACGCAGGTGCGACTCGATGTTTCTTTTTTTCGTTGTTTTGTACGTACCCACTCTCACACGTGATTGTATTGCCCCCCCCCCCCCTTATGTAATGCCTTCTGGCCTTCAAAGTGATAATAAATGAAATTAAATGAAATGTGCTTCATACCTCGAGAAGGTTGCCCACGCAAACGCCGCGGCCGACTACTGGCTCTTCTCGACTACTACAGTCGAGTGCCTCTACAACGAAATGCATGGGGCCTCCGAAATCTTTCGTTATACGGGCGCATTCGTTGTAAAGAACGCGCACCGCACAGCTCACAATAGAACAGCGACTGAACGATTCCTTCGATGTGCAGGTCGTTTCGCTGTAGAGGCGTTCGTTGCAGAGGCGCTAGACTGTATAGTCAAAGGGTGGCGGACGCGGCGGACGAGCTCCCTCGATCGTCACGTCAGGCAGGCATACAAGCCGGCTGGCGTATCCGGATAATGTCACTCCGCAAGCGACTGCAGCGCCGCTTGCCGAGGCTCTCATATACTGCGGTGGGCTGCAGGTCACGTGACACTGCCTCGCGATCCCGGATACGACCCGCGGGCTACGGGTTGCGTGGCTCCCCTGAGCTACACTGTCGATCGATCGCCGCTCCGAGGAACGTCTCTACGACGAAATGACTTGTATAACGAAAAAATAATGATATCTCGGTTCCATAGGAAGTTGCGCCGCGCGCGACCTTTTACAACGAAGTGACCTGTATAACGAATTATTTCCGACGCCCTAAGCACTTCGTTAGAAAGGCATTCAACGGCGCCACTAATTTATGCGTAAAGCTTTTGTAATATCCTCGTAAACACTGGAACGAATTCACGTAAGTTGTAAATTATTACGTCGTATTTCTTTTTTCCGCCTTAGATGCTCGAACGGATTCAGCTTACAGAACGACGATACCTGTTTTTGGCGCAGAGTTACGGATTTTGTAAACTTCGTGCTTGAATTCTTTTTACCTTCCCGATATTCGGCAATCTTGTTTCCTACAAAATTTGCGCTTCCTACAGTTGCTGGAATTTCACTTTCTCTCTCAAATGCAATAGATTTAATTAAAATCTGTCCAGCGGTTGTCAAACGAGAATTTCTGCGATTTATACGCATCTGAATACGAAAATTAAAGCAGGCCCCGATGCACAGGTGCCTCTTAACGGAAACATGCAGTATACCACGGTGTCACGTCTTCAGGCGATGTGGAGAAGACGTCGCAAGAAGAGCAAACACGCATCGCGTGTTTTTGTTAGCGAAGTCATTTTGCTCTTCTTGCGGCGTCTTCTCCACATCGTCTGAAGACGTCGTCACACCGTGGTATACTCCATGTTTCCGTTAAGAGGGACCTGTGCATCGGGGCCTGCTTTAACGTAGCTTCGTTGTCGATAAGCAGACCAATTTCGCTTAACGACGCTGATATCGTTTTTATTTTTCCTAAGCGGTCCTTCGTTAGAATATTATACTCTAGTAAACAACTGTAGACTGAGAAATCGAAAACATCTGAGTTGGGACCCCAGACCGCCGCTTCTATTTATGCACTCTACTGCACTGAAATCTTTTTTTTTGTTATTATTATCTAGTAATTCGTAGAATATTTTCTCCCTATTTTCTACTACCATGTCCGCTTTTCTTTTATCTTCCATAACAACGTTCGGATCACGGTTTGTTGTTGATTTTCTTCTTTTTTTCTCTATCTCTCTCTTTTCTGGCACGATACGGCCTTTTTTCGGTACGTGATTAAAGTTTAAGGAACTAATTACAACGCTCTACTCAGTAATTATGTTTGTCCCTCGTTTGGAAACTCGGTGCCGGCTCGTGTGTCCACACAGTCTTCCTTTAATGTAAAAACGAAGCACGAAAAGTAATAAAACAAAGATGAAAGAAGTGCCATATAAACCCACACACAGAACAGTGAGTTCTTTCAAAAAAAAAATATACGACCAAAGCGACATTGTATATGATTTTTTTTTTTCTATAAAAAGGGGGGGGGGGGGTGTGTTGCATTGACTCACAAAAAAGAACCCTCACGAAAACGCGCGACTTCGTGCTTTGTGTCGAACGACCCTCCTGTGGGCAAACATGTCGTTCAGAGGAAGGAAAGAACTACGAAAACAATGGACATTAATGAACAAAGCTCTTTGAGAAAGGACTGCGCTGTGGCTAATTATCGCTGTTCTGTATCTTGGCTACTTCGTCATTTATGCATTTATGTACCATTTCTTGCCATTCTTCACAGATTTGACCAGAGAACTTGACTAAGTGTACACTTTGCGGCGACTCTCCGTTCAATACCGGAAATCGATCTCCCTCCCGCTGTACCGTGTTCAAGCGGTTATAAGTCAACGTCCGTCTATTTTTTTAACCAAGGGCACAGTCTGTATACTGGCAGTCAATTTACATTGGTACCGACACATATTTTCGGAGTTGTAGAAATTCTACGCCGCACCTGTCGCAGCTGAAAGGATCTAACAAAGCTTGTTGCTGAGCTTGTTGCTTCATGACTTAAGAACAAAAGTTGCGGCGCTAAGCAGACGAGTACGAAGCGACACACAAACGACCATATACGGGCGCCATTCAGAAGGTGTCAAGGTTGGGAAACACAAGATATCTGAATTTCGGTCTATATAGTTTTCTCGAAACGCAGGACCTGGTGTCAATCGACATTATTGTGACGCCATAACGGAAAAGTCTTAGTCGGGTAATGTCTAATGGCGAATTCCGCAAATCGAACCGGTGCGCACCGTGCCGTCCTGGTGCGATGATGATGATCATTGATCATCATCATGAACATAATTGATCATGATGACGAACATCGCTCCCATGACGTCTTTCCGGCTCCGCAATAACGCCCGGCGTACGAAGCCCGCAAAAGCATGGCCTTCGAGATCTCTCTTACTGTTAAGCACAAGAACACCCCCCCCCCCATCGCTGGCAAACCAACACCAACAAAGGAAACCAATATCACCTATTACTTCATATAGCAATAATAATATAGGTATGACGGTGTTACTCATTAAATATATAAACAAACTAATTAAAGAGCGTGTTTCTTCGCGGCGTTTATTCTGGCAGAGCTGGGTATAATTCAACCGCTGCGATCACAGAAACGGAGCAAGCAGGTGCATCGGGACGTCAGTATACATCCGCATCTTGAGTACCGCAACCGGTTCGTGGAAACAATATTTAAAAAAAAAACACAGATTTAAGGTGCTCTGGCGCCAGACAGTATCTTTTCCAATATATCGAGGGTTCCGACCTTCATTTAACGAAAAAAGAGTACGAATGACAAGTCGAAAGTGTCATGCCAGTACTCCACTAAACGCGGCGTAAGCTCGAAGCACGGAGAGTGAACCAAACCGCGTCGCCATCGCTTTACGCGGAGTTAAGTGACACTAAAGTCTCTGGATAAGCTTGATTCCTATGCCAAGTGGCAACATATTCCTTCACCTTGTAGTCAGTATCATCCGCCACGTTTTTTTTTTTTTTTTTTCTCAGCTTGCATGCGCAGAGCGGCGGTGTACACAACGTAGGGGTCACCACGATCTACAGCGTGGTGAAGCAAAAAAAAATTTAATTCCGGCGGAATCCATCTCTCAATAATGAATGTCGACGTTAACGCGATTAGCATTGTAGCAACGTTGCGACGCACCGTACTGCTGCCGTAGAGACGAGTCATGAATCAGGAAGCGTAAATGGAGCCAGGATCCTCTATTGCGCTTCCCTGCGGACACGCTGCGCCACCTAGCGCCGCCGCCGCGAAGTCAGCGCGCTTGAAAATATATTCAGACCAAATTGCCTCAACATACGGAGTGCTTATTTTTAAGCTTTGGAGAATTTTGTTTTTTAAATCACCCGTTGCAGATAACATAATTCTGGTCCTTGAGCTTGATTGTTCAGAGAGGCGGAGGACATTACATTGCACGAGAAATCGAAACACAAATTCAAATGAACAAAAAAATTCACTAATTAACTTGTTGATTATTTACTTTACGGCGCATATGGCTATTCCCGAATTGTAGCCGGTCAGTTTGCAAGGCGTATCCACTTTGAATAAATTTCTAGAATGACACCAGTTTGGAGATGCGCGCCACGAAAGTCGCCGTAGAAATGCACCGCTGCTCCACTTACATCTTTAACAAAACGCTATTTTACGCGTTGAAGCGCAAAAGTAACTGGAACAACCATGCGTTTCGTCCCATACTGTGGGAAATAATGTCTCTGTGTTAGACGCAACATAATTATCTCTATGTAACAGAACCATCATTTTATTTACACGCACTGCGCTGGATATTTTCCTGTCAGGAAAGCTATGTCACGCTGATACTGACATGCCGTTCGCGACCTGTAAATGGCGAGTGCACGGCCCTAAAGAAAGGAAATCTAAGCAAGACAGATGATGATCATTTTCGAGAGATAATATGTCCCAAAGGGACAAAGTCTTCTCTTTTTTTTTTTTTCTTAGGGCGTAGGTCACACGTATAGAAGATTCGCGAAAAGCACCCATCCCGCCACCGCCACGAACAAACCGTACTCGAAATCATGCACGACACGATACGAAAGTCTCTTTTTCCCCAGAATTCGCAAAACGAGACTGCATCCTATACGAAACACTCATCGAATTTGCAGCAAGGCAGTCCAGCGCGGTGTTCCTCACTGAAGAACAAAAAAAAAACACACACAACGGCGAGGCCAACGCCGGGTTTTAACCTTAAAAACTATCGTCCAAGATCACCCGAGATGCGCCCTACTCTCTCTCCCCCTCCCTCGCTATACCGTTTCATTCTCTTTTTGCGTATACGAGGAAACGGTATCTTTCGAACAGGCTTACGACGAAGGCGCGCGCACGGATGGAGGTTCCTTCCTTCCTTTTTTTTTCTCTCTGTTTTCTTACGCCGTATGCACTTATATACGCCATAAGACGACACGTCGTTGGTTCGCTTAAAACTTGGCCCGAGGTCGTTCCGAACATGTGCGCGAGGCATCGGTCGCCTCCCCCCCCCCCCTTACCCCCCTTAGCTTGGGGGGCGCGTGGTTATAACGTTTATAGGTTTGCCCGCTGGCGTACACATCCACGGTGCACGCTGCTGCTGCAGATTCTTTTACTGCTGCGCATCAGGCCGGCTGTAAATATGGCGCCGGCTGAATTATTTATGCCGGCAGCCTTCTTCTCCTCGATGGCATTAAGTCCGTCTGCGCGTGCGTGCGTGCTCGTGGAGGGCCAAACTAGAGACGCACAAGCTATCGCTCGAGGCAGGAATATATATATATATATATATATATATATATATATATATATATATATATATATATATATATATATATATATATATATACGAGTTCTCTTTCTTCTACATTATACGTAGCTTTGTCCGTTCGCACCGCTTACTTCGAAAACTAATAAAAAAAAAATTTGCAGTTATTAGTTTCACGGCGCGCGCCGTTAAGATATTGCAAAAGAAAGCTCGTACTACTGCGCCTTTCCGAATTCCGGCGCATGCACGCGTGGTCGCCCGGGGAGCTTGGTTCAGCGCTGCTTTGTGGCGCGGCCCACTCTGCAGGTGCCCCATGCAGTATAAATTGTTAACTAATTCGCGTACGTATAGGCGCCCGTTGCGCCTCATCGAACTTTTTCTTTTTTGCCTTGGGCACCCGGCGTCAAGGTATACGTGACGCCAAACTTCGCATTTCTCTACCGGCTTATCAGGCTGCCCCCCCCCCCCCCCCCCAAAAAAAAAGAAAGGGCCTGTAGAGCGAGCTCTAAAGGTTATTCGCTCTTTTGTTGCTGTTGTTGTTGCTTGTTCGTTTATTCGTTCGCACAAAGCAACGGCAGAAGCATAACCGCGTCGAGAAATGCAGAGCAGTGGTTTCGAAATATTATTGGCCTCTTGATGTTCGCAGAGCAAGAACTAGCTAACCTGAGAATAAAAAAAAAAAAAACGCGGAGGACCCGCACCATGCAAAAGTATAGTACGGGAAACTGCTCTCGCTTCGAGCTACTAAAATTTGTAAGAACTGGGCACAGAATCTTGGATAGCCTTCCTCTTTCCTTTTAATGCGAAGCGTTCCTTGCCTCAATGTCGGCAGTTTGCGATGGTTAGGTAGATTCCTGTCGCGCATCGCTTTCAACAAAAATGAAAGTGACGTGTGGCCGTTGGTGTAACCTAACTACTAGGCTACGATCGCTTTTCTTTTCTTCTTTGTTGCCCTTGCTTGGCACATTACGACAACAAAGAAAATTGGTAAAAGTAAGGGTGACCACCGCTCAGAGCCAGAACTAATTGTTTCGATTTCACTGACCCACTGAGAAAATTCAGGCTGTGTCCGGTATATCACCCTTACATATGCGCGACGCTGTCGATAAAGTTTTCGGCGCAAGACGTACGTTGACGTCGGCATGCCTCACTTGCATACCTGTCTTCCACATACTGTGGCTATAGGAGCACGATAAGGTCAGCTGTCCTTTTATTGCAGTATTAATTATATGGGCCATCCAGGCGCATTTCCTCCATCGGCGTCGCCGTGATGTTCCAGATAAAGCCCAAGTGCGATGCTGTATGTGCGAGTGAAAGCATGCGAGGGCGAGCCGACGATCGTGGCTCAATCTCGACCGCGCGATGGAGGAAAGTGGGGAGGTAGCGCGCCGTCTTCCGTCGCATGCAAGGCGAGGGAGGGAGGGTATATTCCGGTGGCTGCTGCGTATGCCGCGGCCGCGCGGGCCCTATCTTGAAAGCGATCTGCGATAGGGGCAGAGTTCGCCGAGTGGTGATAGCTTCGTGAGCGCTGTGTTCTCGCCGCTTAGTGCGCGTTGAAGCGAGAGGCAGCACGAAGGTCAAGTCGCTCGCTGCTGCTGCCGCACTTCCTCACTCCAGCGTTTTGACAGCGAGTGTGCGCGGTCATCGAGGGAGATGTGTTCACGTTTGCTGGTGCGCGCGTGACACCGTGCTTGTTTAGTTAGTGAGCGAATGTTTACAATTTTATACGGCCGATAAGACTACTATCCTTACTTTGCATAGCTGTCTACTAATTTGCTGTCGCTATCGACGCTTCGCCTTACGGTCGAAACTGCTACTCTCCTATTTATATCTTTTTCTTTAGTTTTGACGTGATCTTTTCCGAGCCACCGTTCAGACACCGCACGCAGCAGCGTCGCGAACGACAAAACAGAGCATACGCCGCAAACATGAAAAATTGAAAGCCCCGGGAGATTAAGCTTCCGACTAATAAAGTCGCGTCTACCTTGGCGTTAGCGTACTTTTCGACGCCCTGCGCGCTTTCCACAGAAAGCCGTTGCTTAAAATTGTTAACGCAAACAAATTACCCGGGTCTCTCGCACCACTTACCCCTTCCCCGTTTCACCCCCTCTCTCGTACCGGCACTCACTGTTTTCTTCTTTTCTTTAGAAGGCAAGGCCAGCAAGCAAAGTACGCGCCGCTTGTTTATTTCGCCTGCCGGATCGCGCTCGAAGCCGGAATCATGGCAACCGTTGTTTTGGAGTGAGAGAGAGAGAGAGAGAGGTGACGGAGAGGTGTCTGGCATAGTAAACAGGCCTCTCTCTCCCAGGGCCACATAACTGGTAAACAAAGGCAGGAAGGTCCGGGCGCCACGCTCTGGGGTCTTAGGCACGCCTCGCCATTGGAAAGGAGAAACAGAGAGAGAGAGAGAGAGAGAGAGAGAGAGATCACTTAGGCTGGAGCGCGCGACACAGGAAGCGGCTTCCCAAATAGAAAGCCAAGGACGGGGATTGAGACGGAGCGCCAGCAGAGAGAACGTGAAAGAGGAGGAGGAGGGCGCTAGGTCCACTTGTAACAGACAGCGGAGCTGGCTGTTTAATTGCTTTATCGTGTACGCCGTCGGCCTCGCACCGTCACAGGCCTAGTGTCCTGGCTACAGCTTTTTGCGAGTGTGCGTGCGACCGGGTCGGCGGAGGTGTTGGTTATGTGCTGCTTCTATTTTGACGCCGGGCTGCGCTCTCACAATCAAACTGGGTACTCGTCGCGGGGAAACTTCCCAAGAAGCACCAGCGTCGACGACGCCAGCGAAACCCTTGCCCAGCGCACGCCCGCAAGACATTACACACATCTCATCCGCAAATTGGTGAACGAGTGGGGCGGAGGGGGCGAGATAAACGAACACCGAACAGTGAAAAGAAGCAACCCCGACGGGAAACGAAAGCGAGTGTGTAGGCGGCAAGCACTGAAGACTGAGATTCTACCTCTAGGCCCTCTCCAGTCTTGGCTTTGGCTTGCTTTGTGCGGCGGCCACGTGCCTGCCTTCGAAAGTTATTTCGAAAGGCGCCCTTTGATGTCCTGTCGTTCTTTGTTCTTCGCATATTTTCGCGCATTTTTACACGAACGCGAGAATACCGCGTGTGTGTGTTCCTCTTGGGCCACCCAGGCTCAGAATTCCACACAGTGACGCTATAATATGCGGCCTTAGATGTCTCTGCGCAATTAAACCTTATGAATCAATCAGTTTGAGAAGGAGAGGCTAGAGAAAAGTCGAGCGTTCTTCTCTGTCGCGAAAATTGTTCAACTTGAGGGAGAAAGCCACGGTGTCAGCGTAAAAAGATGCGACGTTTGACTGGTTTTGAACCTTTAGCAAAACTATTTTGAGAATTTAAAGAGCCGTACTACAACGCAGCAACCTTCTCGCAATCTTTCAGCAACCACTTCAGGCTCGTAGCTTTTTGCTTCCGCACATATATCCTGAACGGGCCGGGAGGTGCAACGAAAATTAGTACGTATATTAGGAGTCGGACCATGCCCAATGTCGGCGTCCGCACACCGCGACGATTATCACTATGCAATGTAAGACCGCGTGAGTTCGAAATGACTAGCCATCAACAGTGCATCTGATTCAAAGCAGGCGTGAGCGTGAGTCAAAGAAAGCGCCGAGTGAGTTCAAGTAAGTCTGAATCACGTGACTCCAGTTGTTCTCGTGCCTGTAGCTATGACGAGGTGTGGCAGAGACGAGAACTGGAAACCCGTGTTGTGCCAATACGCTGAGACATTGAGATGTTAAAGTCCTTGCGCGTGGATTGGATTGGATTGGATTTCCTTCTTCGTTGGTGCGTACCCACTGCGGGGGATTGGCCAAGATTTGGATGGTATTAGGAAGATATTGGTGGTACAAAAACTGGTTAAAGTGTCATGTGAAAACGGATAAAAGTAATGTCTGAAGAACTTAAGGAAAACGTCTTGAAACAACTATGAATTTCTCCACGGCTGAGCAGACATCCCTGCGGTAGTTACCAAGAGAGAAAGCTCCTAGAGAAAGGATACTTAAAATGGAGAAATTTAAACCAAGTTGCGTGTATGTGTCCTGCACCACTTCGTTTTTCTCTTCATGTTAAACCACCAACTAGTGGTGACCACTACAAGTCGAGGCTACATACAAATTATTCTGATTGAGCCCGACTCTGTATGCGCCAGAGAAGGGTCGAGTTCGTAATATCATGTGTGTAAGGGAATCAATCATCCCTTGAAAACCGTGAAAGCCTTAGTTAGCATGACTGCGTGAATCTGTGATACCGAGTGAGCTTGCTTCAGTCTCACTTTTGCGGATCCGAGTGAGTTCGGCGGGATAGGATGCCTAGTGATCTTGTGTCTAAGCGACGCCGGCTGAATCTGATATCTGTGAGGCGCAGCCTGGGTTAATGCTAATAAAGGTGTAAACGTGTATGCTGTGAGCGAGTTCTTTATCTCGCCAACTTGTACCTGTAGCGTTGCTAAGCCGATCTATCTCTCACAAAACTCTTACTTCACATTCAATTTTATTTCAACTGAAAGTTTACGGGGTGCTACAAAAACGCAATAGAAACGAAACAAATTTCGTTAGGACCACGTTTAATATTCCGCCCCCAAGGCGGTATCAGTCGCGTCATATACAGCACTAAACTTCGAACTCTAATTATAGTGTATGGTACACCGTTAAAATGAACAGCTAACGAGTAATATTGCTAATGTAACTAACATTTCGTCACCTTTGCTGAAAACGAATGGCTGACGTAATAGACTGGACTTGCAGAGTGGTTAAAAGAGAGCAGGTGCCAGTCTTTATTTATTTATTTTTTTTTATTCCGAAAAGTGTACATTCGCCCGGCTTTGCAACAGATTACTTGTGGTTGGTCGCGAAGGTACCTTTCTGCACGGCTGGGCAGTGCACCGACATATCTCTTCAGCCGGCACTTGCACCTATAGCGTCAGCGAAGTGAGAGCCGCACATTAGAGTGTTTCTCTTACAATGAACCGTGCTGTACGTTTATACATAAAAAAAAATTGTTTATGGCCTTCATACCACCACCGCCACTATCGTCATCATAATCATCACCATCAGCCTATTTATGTCCGCTGCAGGACAAAGGCCCCTCCCAGCAATCTCCAATTACGTCTGCCTTGCGCCAGCTGACCCCATCTTATGCCTTCGGATTTCCCAATGTCATCACAGCATCTCATCCTCCGGCGTCCTCGTTTGCGCTTCCCATCCCTGGCACCCATTATGTTAACTCTAGCCGACGACCGCTTATCCGCCCTACACATTTCACGGTCTGCCTAATTACTTCATTCTCTCTCTCTCTCTCTCTCTCTCTCTCTCGCTCTCTCTTATATTCAACTAGATAGCATGTCTCACCGGAATACGAGGGCAGAGTACTTACTGCATGTTCCCTTTAACAGCGGGCAACATATATTGTACAGTGACCGTTACAACTAAAGCGAACATGCCTTGATCGCCCTTTTTGCTTCTCAAACGGCGCCAGAGAATACGAGGGACAACAGACAGGGGCAATCAAAAGGCGCTCTGACTGCACGTTTGTTCCTTGAACGCGCAGAAAAAAAAATACTAGTTCTACAAAAATGAACCGAAGATTCGCACAAGTACAAAGAGAAAGAAAAAGAACAAGCAAAAACCTACTGCGCGTGGATAACAGATCCCTAAAGAAAACAGATATCCTGTTCTGTGATAACATAAAGGAGGGCATTCTGACACAAGATTCCCCCAGCCTTTATATCTCATGAGTTTCCATAATTTCTCCAGTCAGCCGATCAGCTGATGCGCATACAACGCTAGTATACCCAAACAATGGGGCGCGACCGACGTAGTTTCAATTTTACGGCAGTCCCTAAATCGTTTATTTACGTTTTTTTTTTTTTAATTATGGGGTTTTACGTGCCAAAACCACTTTCTGATTATGAGGCACGCCGTAGTGGGGGACTCCGGAAATTTTGACCACCTGGGGTTCTTTAACGTGCACCTAAATCTAAGATTTACGTTTTTTTTTTTTTATATGGCTTCATTTTTTATCCAGGCAGGTTTGCTGGCCATGCTAGCAAAGAGCAAGCAAGCCAATTTTGTCATTAAATTCCTCTCGTTCTAAGCCTACAAAGCGCAGCACTATACACTCATGCCTTGACAATGCAATCAAGAAGTAATGCGTTCACCGGCTACCAAGCAGTTTTGAATTGTCGCCTGATGGAGGTGGGGTATCGGTAGACGAATATGTCGGCTGTTGCAGAGAAATCAACTCCAAAAGAACCTGTGAACGGCGACCATGCTGGCTCGCAGGACTGTAGAAAAGAATGCGTCCGTAACTTCTTACATTCATGCCGTTTCACACACACAAAAAAAAGAAATCAGGCTAGAGGGTCGGTGTTAAGGTGGCCTTTGCCGCACAAGCTTTGCCGCACAAGCTCTGCCGCACAAGCTCTGCCGCACAAGCAGACAAGCTTGCAAAGTTATGCATGGCAGCAAATAAAGAAAAAAAAATGCGCCTCCATTCCACCCTGTTGTATACAGCGAAGCTGGTGCGTACGCGACAGACAAGTACCACCACCCCATCTGGCGTTAGACGACGTTACACAAGCGCCACTACCACAAGCGTCGCGCGTACCACGTACGTCGCGCGCGCAGCACACAAGTGCATCATACATCCTCATTCTTCTAGGCCCTCCCTCCGCCAAGCGCAAGTGCCTTATAGAACTAAATTCATGTTTGAAAGTTATTTGCGTCAGAAAATGCGTACAGTATACGACTTACACGCAAGCTGCAGACATGGTAGTGCGTAAGCACTCCGTCCACCGTGCTCATAGAAGCTGAGGTTGAATTTGCCACGGGGCCAACGGGTACAAGTAAACGCCGCTGTTCTGGCCCTCCGCGTAATCGCATGTCATCACCGTGTCATGTCTTACATTTCAACCCCTCCCCCTCCAATCATCCAATGAACATGTATATAAGCGTGTTCGCTAAAAGTATCAAACGAATGCGTAGTTTGAGAAACGTACGTCCAGTTTTTGTTCTTCTATGTTCGTTCTATAGACTTTTCGTCAGTGTAATACTACAAGATCAAAACAATCGGGAACATCCACCAACCAACCCCATTCACTGCTTCACTAAACGACTTCAATGTGCTAGCTTAATGTATCTCCCTTCCAGAGGATCCGGCGTTTGTCCTTAAAGCCCGTGTTCGTTAAACTAAAGCCTTCACAGATGCGTCTTTGTCGCTCTTGTCCCACTGTACACTGGCAGAAGGAACAGAAACGAAATGCTTCTACCGATTGTTCAGGCGCTAGCAACAAGGACTCCGCTCTGCGTCGACCCCGCATATACGCTAGCTCCACCGAAGAATGCGGTGCTTTGCAGGCGCAGGGAGCAGAGCTCGATGGCCGAGGCTCTCCAGAGACCTCCCTGTGACAACATCCAGCACCGCTCTTTCCGCTTATAGCGGCCGCCAGCTAGGCGTAGGAGGTATAGGCAGGGAGAGAGGCAGATTGAGCGAGAGAGAGAGAGAGAATAAGCCCATTAGGAAATCAGCGCCAGGCGTTTCCGGCGTTTTTCCTCCAGCGCCGAGCCCCGGGCCAGACAGCTCTCTCTTTTCTACACGCCAGGCCTTGCGCCGCGTTGAACGCTGCAAAGCTATATACGCGGTTCCCTGCGTGATCGCCGCGTGTACGTGTGTTTATGTTCGCGTGATTGCGCGCGGAACGACTTCGTGCTGTAGATATGGGCAACGCAAATACTGTTGCCGAGGCTGCTGCTGCTGTTGATTGCGCATCCTTGCGTTCCCGTCTCGCCCATCTTCTGTCTTATCTCTCTCTCTCTCTCTCTCTCTCTCTCTCTCTCTCTCTCCGAGAAAATAAACGGTCTGGTGTTCGTTCGCGCTACCAGCGTGCCCCACGGGTTGCGTCAAAAAAACGCGTCGCCAGAGACTTTGCTGTTGAGAGTCGCGTAATTCGGGAAGGAATAACGGGGGCGCTTTGGCGTAATTAGCATTCCTCGTGCTTAACGCGCCGCGGTAACTTAGTAGCTGTAGCATTTTTGATGCCGACCACAAGAATGCGGGTTCGATAACTGCGGCCGTATTCGTGTAAGCGAGAGGAAGGTCGTGGAGGCCGGTGTAAAAATCAGTCGTGTGCCAATAATTGCGTGCATACTGGAGGACATATAGGAGATCAATATGTATTCGAATCGGTGCCCTCTATTCCGGTGTCATAGAACGCCGCCTCTGTTGCGTCCTGGGATGTCAAATCTTCGTGGCTATTCCTTGAGCGATTACGCGGTCGGGCTTATTCAATGGCTATGCTTAGCGATTTCAAGGAAGGTAGCCAAATATGAGCAGCGTTAGGAAATACCCGTATCATGCGTTTCGCACCTAGCACGACAAATTTATCTTCTGCGTTAGTCGCGTTCGTCTTTAATGACGTTCGTATTTTATCAGGCCACGTGTATGTTTCCAGCGCTATTCGTGCAAAAAATTACGTAGAACTAGGACAAAATCATCAACCCTTTCGTAAGAGTAGGACGAAAACCAAAGCAGAATAAGCTAAAGGGTATGCAAGAAGCACTGCTCTCGATTATACATAGCACATGGCAAGCGTTACGGTAAGTGTTACGGTAAGCGTTAGGTGAAATAACGTCAATGGTGGTTATGGCAGGGAAGTTTATGCAGATGAATGAAGAGCTTAAAATACTTAAGCGAGACATCCGAGTTCACACGGAAACGTTTAAGCAGGACGAACAGTGCCCCACAGCTTCGTAGAAACGACGCAACGAGCAACTAACAAACACAGGCCTAGCAATTCATCTCCCGTAACGCACGGTTCAACGTCTCGTAACCAATTTTCTGAACTCTGTCGTTTCGCAACAATCTCCTGGTGTCGATACCCGGCTAAGCCTACTTCGGCCCCTCCACTGTTTTCTCTCAAGAGAGCGTTGCTGTTCCTTCCTCGCGATTTACCCGTAAACACGTAAAATTCGGCTCGTCCATCGCGCAACGTTTTACTGTGATGCGTAAGCCTCCATTTTGATGCTTGCTAACAACATACGTTTCTGCTTTATTTTATTTTATTCGAGTTCGGCCGCTGTCGACGTCGTTGCACTAAACTCTCTTGAGCCTAGGAAACAACTACCACTGCCGCTATGGGCAACTACGTTACAAATCGAAACAAAGTTTAAAGCGCGCGAAGAGAAAGAGAGAGAGAGAAATAAAATAAAGAGAAAGAAAAGCCCGATAGTTCTGCAATGCCGTCGCTACGTTTATGTTTTTCAAACGAGCGAGGGGGGGGCGGGGGCGCGACCGTTACGCTCCCATAAAAGATCGAGCTCCTTGCCGGCCGTAAAGCTGTCTTCTTGCTCGACTTTTAAGTCGCAGGTGAAGCAAACTTTACGGCAAGCCTAACTGCGACTACGCGCATAGTTGGAGCGAGCAGCGAAACACGGGCGGCCTGAAGAGACCGGGGCAAGATAACGGAAGGGTGACGTAAGCAAAGAACTCGCGTTCAAACACAAGATTGCCTCATTGACAAGGTTGCTCAAGCCTCGCGAAAGGAATGGGACACCGTTTTCATTTACGTTTCTTTCTGGGGACCGTGCGGAGTTTAGCAACGTCAAGTATTGGATGAGGGGTTTGCCTTTGAGATGCAAATACGCCGCACTGCTCCGAGTCATCCCCGGGAGGTACCACTCGAATGACTCGTTCGGCGGTTGAGATGCGAATACGGTTTTGTTATCTGCACTCGGGCGAAGGAGTCCTCGCTTTGAGCTAACCGACGCAGCGAGGCTACTGTTGCCATTGCAGACATTCAGATTGGCGCTGTGGCACCGCCGTTCATACGAACAGGGAAAAACATGATTTGGGGAATAAGTATTCTGTGTGAGGCGCGCCAAGCGATTGATCCAAACGCACGTTTCATTTATTAAGAAACTATTCCTCACAAAGTCGAAAATTTTTGTCTGAGACTACAGCATTATCGTTGCAAGTGTACAACGTCGTCTACCCGATTCCTCTTCACCCAATGTGGAGAACGAAAAGGCAAGAGGTGGGCTCCTCGGCCCACCGATACAAGTAATATACCAGTATATACCAGTAATATACCAGTAATATAATGCAGGTGCAGACGAAATCTTTCAGCCGACAAGTCTTTTTGTTAGTTAGTTAGTTAGTTAGTTAGTTAGTTAGTTAGTTAGTTAGTTAGTTAGTTAGTTAGTTAGTTAGTTAGTTAGTTAGTTAGTTAGTTAGTTAGTTAGTTAGTTAGTTAGTTAGTTAGTTAGTTAGTTAGTTAGTTAGTTAGTTAGCTAGCTAGCTAGTTAGTTAGTTAGTTAGTTAGTTAGTTAGTTAGTTAGTTAGTTAGTTAGTTAGTTAGTTAGTTAAATCTGGTTCATTGACGCAAAGGCGTCTTAAGCTTATACTACGCCAGCCACAAGGCGTTAGAAAATCCATAGTAAAAGCAGCAAAAATGCGCTTCTCTAAACGTTATTCGCGCCGCCAGTTTCGTAAAAAAAAAATAATCCGGGCTTTCATCACTAGCGCAAGTGGAATATCTACAAAAATTTTATTTGGGGTCTCAAGGTACGTTAATTTGCATAATTATTGGAAGTATTTTCGTCTTTCTGTTGCTATAAGTGTGGACATGCACTCACACTGTGTTACTGTTGATGCATACTTAGGAAAAGCGCTTAGATACAATTACGACGGAGAGCAAGAGAGAGAGAAGACAACAGAAAAAAAAAACAGGACGATCGCTATGACTACGAATGCTAACCCCCTTGAATCCACACAGACTTGCACACTTCGCCACTTTGCTACTGTTAATTGTTGGTAACATTTGTCGCACGTAGCTTGTTCTTATTCTTCTGTTTCAAAAAATTGTGTTCAAGGTGTGTGCCCGCTGTTCAAAATCTACATAGTACGATATGAAAAAGCAAAAAAAAAAACATTCTAGAGATGGGACGTCTTCCATTCACCAAGCACAAGTTTGGTCACGTGGAGCTTGTTTACTGCGTTAAGAGTCCCATTTGTCTCGCAAATTTGACGTCAAAGCCTGCTGAATGTATGCGTGTGCGTGCGTGTGTGTGTTTTAGAGCGACGTGCATAAAATTCCGAGAGACCTATATTCTTCTAAATAGTGCGGATCGGCTAGTACTCACGGTCCTTTCTAATAACGGTGAAATCTGCTAAGAAATTGACTTTTTGGGGCCTAAATTTGTTTCCTTTAAGCAAAAGTCTCCGAAAGAATGTCTTAATGTCCTCTGTGTCACCTAACTTACGCAAAAGGTCCCGGTGATTTGAGTGTATAATAATAGCCACGCTTGCGCTGTAAAAACATCATAATATTGAAATTGTGCTAAAAAATTATAGGCGACACGTGTCTCTAAAAGCACCATTATCGTTTACAAGAACGGTAACAGTTCAAGCTACAGGACGCATCTTTTTTACTTTTATTTATTTATTTATTTATTTATTTATTTATTTATTTATTTATTTATTTATTTATTTATTCGTAGTGATTTTTTATTTATAGCGTGCTCTCAAGAGTGCGATCCTTTCGCGTCGACGAAATGGGCGATTTGGAATGGAGTTCTATCGCTCGTTAAGATCGAAGTTCTAGAGGACTGTGAGCCATTCGATGAAATGAGCGACTCGGGTCTTGGGTGTTCATTTTTATCTTAGGGCCCTGCGAAACTGGAGTCCGCATCCATTCTTCCCAACATGGAACAGCGCTGGCCGCTGCCACCAGGGAAGCATGCATAAGTCACTGTGGGATCACTGTCTGTAATCCTGACAGGATCCTGAGGCCTTTGTGACGCTGCCCCCTGTCGTGACACACCAGCATAGCCTGTTCTACATAAGCGGGACAACCGTTTCCTTGCTTCGAAAAAGAAGGTGCTACCCTTCACCAAGAGGGCTATTATTTTTTCCTCTCCCTTCCATCAAGGGCAAGACCGAAACTTATCCTGATGGATCATCCTTCCAGATTACGCAATGTGGAGGAAGATTGCAGTTGTTGGTCTACGAAACGATTACTGGCGTTAATGGCGCTGGTACTCGGAGCTAGTATCATTGTACATGACTGCGATGAGTGCACAAACATTTCGCACTAGGGAAGAACCGCCTCGGGTTTGGGACACACACACACACACACACACACACACACACACACACACACACACACACACACACACACACACACACACACACACACACACACACACACACACACACACACACACACACACACACACACACACACACACACACACACACACACACACACACACACACACACACACACACACACACACACACACACACACACACACACACACACACACACACACACACACACACACACACACACACACACACACACACACACACACACACACACACACACACACACACACACACACACACACACACACACACACACACACACACACACACACACACACACACACACACACACACACACACACACACACACACACACACACACACACACACACACACACACACACACACACACACACACACACACACACACACACACACACACACACACACACACACACACACACACACACACACACACACACACACACACACACACACACACACACACACACACACACACACACACACACACACACACACACACACACACACACACACACACACACACACACACACACACACACACACACACACACACACACACACACACACACACACACACACACACACACACACACACACACACACACACACACACACACACACACACACACACACACACACACACACACACACACACACACACACACACACACACACACACACACACACACACACACACACACACACACACACACACACACACACACACACACACACACACACACACACACACACACACAAACACACACACACACAAACACGCGCGCGCGCGCGCGCGCGCGCGACACACTGCATTAAGTCAGTCAGGTAGCACGTTGGTGTCGATGGTGTCACACGTTATGTGGCACTTTCATCGTCGCTTCGTACCATTGTGATTTTAGTGATCCACCCACTGTGCTCACGGTTCGAGATCAAGCATCGAAACAACATGGGTCACCGAGTACGTGACAGCGTGTACGTGCGTGCCGCTCTTCCATGAAATTTTTTCACGCCGACGAGGACCACTGTAGATACGGGACTCGCAGTAGTACTACCCCTGTTCGAAGAAACTCTTTGACGCCGACTTGGGTAACTAAGTATGTGCAGCTGGGAATGTGCTGCTCTACGATGACGAATAAGGTCCGTTAAATGTCTCCGATGCTGAGTGGAATCGAGCCCACATCACAAGCCTTCCTCAAGGACGGCGACCCGATATTCAGCAGACTGCGCCACAAATGCACTGGTTATATGTGGCGCTTTTCCAAGAACGCCTTTAACGCCAACGCTTTACCGAGCAGCGCCAGGAATGCACGAGGCGTGCGCCGCTCTTCGACGAACCTCTCGCCAACTTAACGCCAGAGGGGGCCAGACGGAGCAGACGTGCCTCACATCGGCTCCACCGAAACCCGATTTACGCCCGTTCTAATCACCGTATGACAACAGCCAAGATATCGATTGGACTATACTCGACGAGATCTACACCCAGACATCCTTTTCATACCGGTAGGTGAATTTTTTACCTCAATATCAAAGTTTGAAGATCCGAAGCGGGCGCAGCTGCGTCGGGTAACAAACGCGGCAAGAACGCTCACAGAAACGCGCGGCGTTCGCTACGCCTAGGCGTGGTCTATGAGACCGCTGCCGCCTCAACGATAGAGAAAATGTCTGAGAAGGCATCTCAAGAGCCAACGACGGCTACCGGCACAACACCGGCACCAATGTGCTCCGCCTCAGGGCACTCACTGAATGATTATAACGAACAATCTTCATCCACCGAGATGGAACACGAGTTCGACAAGGACCTCACCGAAACCGACCAGACAAAGGCCGACCGCACTGGCGGTAGTTGGCACATTGTGGAATCACAAAGAGCTAAGAAGCAACGTAAGAAGAACGAAAAAGGCAAGGAAGCCCCATCTCCGAAGCAACGCGGCTCACCTAGTCAGGCAAACTTCGCGAGAGGGGAACGCGACGACCATCCATATGGTGTGGCTGACAACCAAGGAAATCGCTTCCACCATCCAAAGCGCAAACCTCTGCCAGCACTACCAAAGGATGATGTAAAAATCATCATGCGTCCCACAAAGGGATTAACTATCAAAGACATACTAATACCAACCTTGGCGAGTGCCATTCTCAACGCAAGCCAACCAATCCAAGACCATCTCTGTCGAATTCAAGATGGACCCGTGAAGCGAGAGAGAATCACAGGCATGGATTTCATCCTCCGCACTCGCCCCGGATCGAACATTATAATTCTATCGGTGAGCAGCACGGAAGTGGCCAACGTACTCCGCCGCATCACGCTACTCGAATTGAGCGGACGCGTGCACCAATTCAACACATACGTAGCTGACCCCGACAACTGCTATCGAGGTGTGGTTCATGGCATACCAGCGGACACACCCATGGAACATTTAGTAGCCAACATGCGAGTACGGACACAGGGAGTTCAAATCGAACGAGCTCGGATGCTAGGCAAGTCATCCACGGCGCTCATCACGTTCACCGGTGGCTCCCTTCCCCAATGTATTTATTACATGGGAGGAGAGATGCGACTCCATCCATACAAGCCCACTGTTCAAATATGCACGGAATGTTTCCAAGCGGGACACCGACCGGATGTGTGCCCCCACCCGATCAACATCTGCAAAAAATGCGGCCTGAAGGATCCCCCCGCCCTTGGACACGAGTGTGTGATCAAATGCGCCGTGTGCGGGGCGGCAGGCCACGAGACTGGCAGCAACCAGTGTCCACAGAAACTAAAGAACATTCGTTCCAAGAACACCAATCGTCAGTCCCGCTCACGAGAGCGAGTGGGCCAGAAGAAACTGCGATGGTTCAGCTCAGAGGACGAGGAAGAGAGCCATCGCCACAAATCCACATCTCCTAACGGCAAAAGAAGTAGGAGCCCATCCAGGGAGCTGACCAGGGCCGCACAAGCGCCAGTACCCCCGCAGCACCAGCAGTCACAAAAGCCTCAGGTGAGCTGGGCGACGGTTGTATCTCCCAATGCTCCGCAACACACACCAAACACACAGCGAGATCCCGGTTATGAAATACTTAAACAGGAAAACGCTCAGCTACGCGCACAACTTCGAGACGAGGAACGCAAACGACAGCGATCCGACGAGAAAATTAAGGAGTTGGAGGAACGCCTCACACGAAAAATACAACAGCTAGAATCAGATCGTAGACAATCGGCCTCAGAACCGACGCAAATCACCTCAAATACGAACACTCCCGCACGTAGTGAACCAAAATCACCAACACCACAAACACCGAATACCGAAGCGCCACCCGCAATGGCCCAAATCCAACTATTATTGGCAGAAACCTCTAAATCACTAATGCACGAGATGATAACCCTTGTGAATCAGAAACTCCTCGATTTCCAATCGCAAATGCTGGTAGAATTCGAGAAGCACAAACAACAAGTGACGGAGCAGCTAAAGACCGCAGCCAAAACTACAACCACTAAGAAACGCGCCATAGCAGTCGGCGCCGGATCGGCCAAGACCAAGACGGCCCACCGCATAATTGATACGGACGGCTCGGACACCGAGATGTCAAAAGCATAAATAACGAGTGGGAACCATGGCTACTACACTTAAAGATAAAACAAAACCAAACAACCCGGAACAATTAGAGATCTGGCAATGGAACTGCCGATCCTTCGCTAGAAAGGCGGCAGCCCTCCAGCAATTTATTAAAAGCTCTCAGGTAGCTCCGGACATAATATGCCTTCAGGAGGTTGGGCCCAAACCGGCCCGACTACAGGGCTACTATGTTCTGAGCGACCCCCAAAATCCTAAAGTTGCCACGCTGGTGAGCAAGACAATCACGGCACAAATGATATTCCTCCCCCAACGTACCGGGGAAACAAATTCCATAACTATCAGCGTGCTACCGCGGAAAAGAGGCAAAGCACACAGCATCATAACAAACATTTAGAGCCCTCCTAAAAGCAAAGGTCTGGACCTACCCCAAATTTTATCGGACACTAAGACCATAGCGGGAACCAAAGACAGAATGGTGATATTGGGCGATTTCAACGCGCCACATACAATGTGGGGCTACGCGTCCACATCCCCTAAAGGAGCCCTACTTGAGCAATCGGTTGAGAACCTCGGCATGCAGACAGCAAACCACATAGGCACGCCCACACGCACAGGTAACAGCGTGAGCAGGGACACAACACCCGATCGCGCGTACACGCTAAACATCAAAGACGCACAGTGGGCATCGCTAAACGAAAACTTGGGAAGTGATCATGATCTGATTCGTATTTCACTCTCGACCCCCAAATTACGTAGAACGATTGGCACAATGAAATTAACCGACTGGTCAAAATACAGGGAGCTCCAACGGAACCTGGACACAGCAACGACTCCCGACAACATACAAGAATGGACAAAACTCATCCAGTCAACACACAAGGACACTACCAAAACCATAGAGCGTACGTCGGACGCCCCCGTGGTAGATTCACACCTAGTAAACTTGTGGGACGAAAGACACAGATTAGTTAAGCGTTGGAAAAAGCAACGCCTTAACAAACAGCTACGTGCCCGCATAACACTTCTGGCGGAGGAGGCGCAACGACACGCTGACGAATTAGCGAAAAACGAGTGGGCTACGTTCTGCGGGTCCCTCTCGGGGACCTTGGGAACGGCTGGCACGTGGCGCATCCTTCGTGGAATGCTTGACCCGGATAGCACACGCACGGAAAACAACAAACGACTCCAAATCATATCGGACAGTTTTCCAGGCACAGACGCGGAACTACTAGAGAAACTGAAAGAACGATACATAGGACCACCACTAAACACAGACGCCCCAAACGAGACGCGACCATACCTTGGAAAGGCGAATTCCAAATTAGATGAACCTTTCACATATGCAGAAGTCTTTGAGGCAGCTCAAGCAGCCGCCAAGAACTCGGCTCCTGGCCCTGATGCCATCACGAACGCGATGCTTCGGAACCTGGACGCTAGAGTCCTGACTAAAATCACAGAAGTGTTCAACGGCGAGAGCTGGCTCAAAGGCCAATTGCCCCCGGAATGGAAACACGCTAAAATTATCATGATCCCCAAACCTAAAAAGACCCCCTCAATAGGCGCTCTGAGGCCCATTTCTCTCACGTCCTGCCTGGGTAAACTGTACGAACGAGTAGTACAAACAAGACTGCAGCGGTACCTCGAAGAAATAAGATGGTTTCCAAACACCACGATAGGGTTCCGTACGGGGCTATCCTGTCAAGACGCATTCTTACTGATCAGAGAAGAAGTTATAGCTAACATCGCCCGCGGAGAGGAAAGACTAGTGCTCGCACTAGACCTCAAGGGAGCATTTGATAACGTTTCGCACAAAACAATATTGGAGGAACTCGAATTGACGGGATGTGGAGAACGAACGTACAACTACGTGCGGGCTTTTCTCGCCAACCGCACCGCCACGATAGGAATCGGTCAACTCGCTTCCCAAAAGTTCAATATGCCCAGTAGAGGAACACCCCAAGGGGCAATAATCTCACCTTTGCTGTTCAATATAGCGATGTGTCGCCTGGCGCGACAGCTGGACCAAATCCACGATTTGGGTTACACACTGTACGCAGACGACATAACGCTATGGGCAGCGGGGGGCTCTCTGGGACACAAAGAACAAGTGCTACAACAAGCAGCCGAGGAAGTAGACAAATTCTCGAGGAGTAGTGGCCTCAAATGTGCCCCCGAAAAATCGCAGGTCATTCGGGTACACTCGAGGGGCTATATATCCAACGGACCTGTCAACATCGTTGTGGAAGGACACACGGTCCAAGAAGTTAAGGCGATGCGTATCATGGGTTTCTGGCTCCAAAGTAGCGGAAACGCATCCCACACCATCAAAACATTGAAAACCACCGCAAATAACATTGCGCAAATGATCCGTCGTGTAACTTATAGGAAGGTGGGCATGCAAGAACACGACACGCTGAGGCTCGTCCAAGCACTAGTAATAAGCCGAGTCACGTACGGCCTGCCCTACCACTTCCTTAGTCGCGAGGAGGAAAGGCAGGTCGACATCATAATAAGATCAGCATATAAAGCGGCCCTCGGACTACCCAAGGGGACGTCCACAGATCGCCTGCTAGCCTTAGGAGTACACAACACATTCGAAGAACTAAAACAAGCCACACTAATCTCCCAGAGGGAACGCTTGAGCTACACTCACGCAGGACGGGCCCTACTGACAAGGGTACGTATTTCCCCACACCCACAATTTATCAGCGAACAGTTAATACCACTACCAACCTCAACACGAGCTCGAATAACAGTGTCACCCATACCCAAAAACATGCACCCTGAATACAATAAAGCAAGGCGAAAAGCACGTGTACATCATATTAGAACAATGTATGAAAATAATCCCACGTACAACACAATATACACAGACGCAGCCGCGTATTCGAACGTGCACTCGAACGCCAGTGATGCCCAAATGAACATCAGGAGGTACGCAGTGGCAATCGTCGACACGAAAGCACAACAACAATTTACGGCTTCCGTTAGGGCAGGTACTCCCGCGGCTGCCGAAACTTTCGCCGTGGCAATGGCCCTCGCTCACGCGGAACGCACGCAAAAGAGCGTCACCATAATAACAGATTCACAAGAAGCATGTCGCCTTTTTCTCAAGGGCCACGTGACCAAAACATGTCACTCAATAATACCGACGAAATTCGCCCATCATCACCGGATTCTATGGTGTCCAGGTCATACAGGCCTTGAGGGGAACGAACTGGCCGATTCGCTAGCCCGAGGTATTATTAACCGGGCCGACTCGACTGGGACGGTCCCAGGTAGCCACTGTAATGACCCCAATCCAACGAATGCCCGGGAGATTCTCGCTCATCAGCGTGCAACCAGAAAAAAGTACCCTCCCCCTCACCCACAACTCAGTGGAGAGGAAGCCGCCAGCTGGCGCAAAATTCAGACTGGGGTATTCCCCCACCTTAAATTACAGAATGCCATGTTCCCCACTCGCTACAGGCCCGACTGCCCGTGGTGCGGAGGCATACCAACACTACAACACATTACTTGGGATTGTGAATCACACCCGTTTGATAAAACACACCACACAATGGAGCAATGGGAGGCACAGCTAACCAGCTCAGACCTGGCGGGACAACAGTCCTTCATAAGACAGGTCAAGCTGGCGGCCGAGGCCAGCGGGGCCTTGGACTAAAGGGTCTCCGACCACTGCACGTAAATCATTTGTCAATAAAAGTTTCTCTCTCTCTCTCTCTCTCTCTCGCCAACTTGGGGACACGTAGTATATGTGCCACTGGGTGTGTGGCAAGCGAACACCGGCGCGCCACGCTTCTCGGAGGCCACGCGCGGGCTTCCCGGCAGCGCCGCCATAATTGTGGCGTTGCATCTAACGCAATCAGCGCTCCGATGAACACGCACCGGAACGCATCCAAGTGCTCCGGCGTTCCACCGAGCGACGCCCGCGTTCCGAGACGGCTGCGGCGTTCGAGCTAACCGGTGACGTCACCGCCCGCCAGGATGTTGGGGGCGAGGACTTACGGCGTTGCCATCTGTCGGAGGCGCCTCGCTTGCGTAGTATGAGGGATAACGTGGCGCGCGCTCCTCATAGGTTTGGCTGCTGGCGCTCAATAAGTACGCCATGCGGGAGCCCTCCTGGACATTTCTGTAAGTACTCTCGAAACGATGGAAGTTTTTTGCTGTTCAAATAATAATCCTGGGCAAACAGAAAGCACAGAGTGGTTTACAGACTCTATCTCTTTACCGAATACGCAGTGAACGCCCGCTGCGCGTGGTCGCCGCAATGGATTCACCCTAACCGGCTTCTTGCGTGAAAGGTCGGCAATCGCTGAAAGTGAAATATGTTCTTTTGGAGGACTGTCTGTATAATCAAATGGAACATAACAGAATGAAGCTTCGATGCAGCGATCGCACGGGTTCGCGGTGACCGACCGCGCGTCTGCATGCGCGTCCGCGCACAATGCGTCGCTGCGAGCGCGTTTTCGCACCGTGCCGTGAGCTTTATAAGCCGCAGCATTTAAGCATTTGAGAGTACACGAGCAACCATTGTTGCGTGGACGCTATCACAGTTATTCAAAAAATAATTTCTTTACAACTAGGAACTTCGACGCCTATACGACGGCGACTTGTGATGTGCCGGCGAGACGATTCAATCTTTTTTTTTTTCTAAAGCCTTAGATGTTTAAATATAATTACTTCTCAAGTTGCATCGCCCCGTCTGTTTATCGGTCTTCTCAGTGAGCAATTACCCGCTGCTTCTTTTTTCTTAGTCCATTACATTTCATTGCTTGGCGCTAGACATTGATGAGCATATGCCACGTCTTTGTTTAATGTGCGTTTTACCGTTCCCTTTCCATTCCAGTGAACTTGCCAGTATTTAGCATCAACAAGTTCATAGGCCAAAGCTTCATGACATTAACCGGGCAGCGCGGGCGAGCGCCTCAGTGCGCTCTTTCTGCTACTCACCGAACATCGCGCAGTCCCGGCGCCGTAGCAGAAATGTTCCTCGCGTAAGTGCTTGCTGCACAGCCGAGTGGAAGCCGGTGGCTACTTGCCGGTCCTAATTTCGCGATCCAAGCTTCGCGCAGCTTCTTGTTCTGCGGGTACGTGTGAAGGCTGACACCGTACTCCGTTGTGTACGGCCGGCACTGCGGCACCGAGCAGTATAGCCTACCATGTCGGACGCCTTCAGTGACTGCAGCCACTGCCCAATATAGGACTTTCAAGTGTTGTCAAGCACACACCCGAAGCGGGAAAACCTCCCCACTCAATCAGAACCGCAGCGCAGGTGGGACTTTAAACTTTCGCTTTCAGCTCGCTTAGCGCTTCCGAAGTAGCCGCCGCGGCTGCTGTGTCCATGTGAACCCTCATACCACGTCACGTCGACGACGGCGCCAGCTTTTCCAGTGGTGGAGCTCGCCCCCAATATAATGGGTTCACTGACAATAAACGGGTGCTTCTTGGTTTGCGGCTCGGGCGGCTGTCTGTTGTGTTCTCTCTTCAGTGCGTCTGCCCCCGATACGGTGGCAGCAACGCTACATGGTGTCAGAAATTTCCGACTAATGTCAAAAAAGTAGCCTCACGCTGCGCTGCTTATTCGCTGTGGATCTCTCTACAAAGAGACACGACAACACCGCCATGCCTAGCGACGAGTCAAGACCGCTTTCCTCCGGAATGTTCACCATCAAGCCACCATCGAACTTCAACTTCGGAAGAACGTCCGAATGGCCAGCATGGTCGCAAGAATTCGACGACTAGCGGCTTGCGTCGAGATTCAACAATGCGCAGCGAGGAAGCTCAAGCCCGGACTCTGCTTCACACAACGGGAAGACAAGCGAGGACGATATTTCAAACATTCGGCTTGTCGGAAGACGACGCCAAGAAATACGATGTCGTCAAAGAGAAGTTTGACAAGCGCATCGTGCCTGCTCGCAAGGTCGTTTACGAAGGCGCTTGCTTTCAGCGTGGAATCCAGAATCCCAGGCAAGTCCGTCAACTTCGTCACAGCTCCGCACACGCTTGCAGACAAGTGCGATTTCGGCACATTCAAAGAGTGATTCGTGACCGCTTTGTCGTTGGCCTCAAAGACGCGAAGCTCTCCGAAACACTGCAAATGGATGCCGGCCTAACGCTGAAAAGCGCCATCACCAAGGCCCGCTTCAAATAAAGAGTATACACGAGCAATATAGACAGTATACACAGCAGTTGCGAAACAACGACGGTTCGTTCGTTACGACAATGAAAACAGGCGTGGACGATACCGAAAAGAAAAGCGCGTCTTCGCAACCTCTTCGAAAGAAAAATCTCACGCATCGCGTAAAGGGCACGGCACCCCAAGGCTAAGCTCAGCGGTGTCCGTTCTGCGGGCAAGCGTCGCATCCAAGGCTGGCTGGCGTGCCCGGCGAAGGAAGCATGCAAAGTGTTATCGCTAAAACGTGAAGGGACACTTCAGCGCGGTCTGTCGCAAGAAAATCTTTCCCATCCAACAAGGTAGGACTGTCTTCACTTGACAAAGACAATGGATTCTACTTTCGCGGTACTTTTGACAATTACTCCATGAGTGAAAAGTTAACTGAAGTGTCTGTTAACGGAACGTCAGTTTCTGCGAAGGTAGACACGAGCGCTGAGGTATCTGTGGTTCCACTAACATTCCCTGGGATCCCATCAAAGTTAACTAGAACGGGCATAGTTCTAACGGGACCAAGCGGGAATTGTAATGTTTGAGAAAGTTCACTGCGGTTGCTAGTTGGAAGCAGGCAACTATCAAACATGGTATATGTCGTTGCTTCGTTGCGGTTCGTGTCAGAACAGCTCGGGGTGGTTAGATTTGTAGACGGTTAAGCGTCTTCAGGACTTCGGGAGCATAGGTACCCTCAGCTGTTTCAGGGGTTAGGTCACTATCGGGAGAGCATATCCGCTTGAAGCCAGACTCTGTGCCTTGTGGGGTTCATGCGACACGCCGCGTTCCCCTTCCCGTGAGAGACGCTCTAAAGCACGAGTTGGATGACGCGGAAAGACGGGACGCGTAATAAGTAGAGGGGTCTTCAGAATGGTGCGCTGGAATGGTTCCTGTGTGGAAACCATCAGGAGCAGTAGGAATTTGTCTTGACTTGACGCACCTAAACCGAAATGCGCTTAGGGAACGTTATCTTCTGCCTACTGTCAATAAGAGAGGAGCCCAGCTGCTGCATGACGCGTTTCTCAGCGCTCGCACGTACCGGCGCGCCATGCATTTCTGAAACCACGCGCGGGCTTCGCGGCGGCGCCGCTGGATGGCGCCGTGTTGCTAGGGAAGCAGGAAGGAAACAATTTATGACAACTCAAAGGGAAGCTCACTACATTTCGAATCGAGATGGGGATGCCTTAGAACACGCACCTATAAAGCGAGATATAAGAAGGAAGAAGCATGTGCTTGCTGCGGTAAAGCTAGGGAAGCGATGGAGCATATTTTATTAGAATGTGAAGACGTCTACCCAGCGGTCGATTTAGGCACCACTGGCCTCCTTAAAGCCATTGGTTTCAGCGAGAGCAGTGGAAAAGTAAACATGTCCGCAATAGGGATTAGTAAGATGCGATTGGAGGATTGGTGGAAGTAGGGAAACGACAAAAAACGGAGACGTACGAAAGCACAGTTCGCAACAGGGGATCAGAAAATTTGGTTGTGGGAGTTCAGTGGTTTTTTTTTCTTGTTTAAGCTAGGTACGACATTAGGCAGTATAATAGCAAGAGCTTGGTGGCGCAACCCACCGCCCCCCCCCCCCCCCTCCCGTTCCCATAGGTACGCTCATATCTATCCATCCATTTAGCGCGAAAGAGGAGTCCAGCTGCAGTAACACGCCTCATACATAACACGTTTCGACGGTGGCAACATGTTCTGACGCTATATAGTGAGCCCGACTCGCCGACTATCCGACACCTCGTAATATTTGTGCTCAATAATTTGCACGCGGTTTTGCGAGTCACGCTGACTCCTAGAGTGGTGGCGCGTGTGTGCACGTATTTCAGAGGCCGCAGCGTTCAATACAGCCACGGAAGAAGACGACGCTCCGGGTCGCAGAAAATCCGGGATCGGTGGAGCCGTCTGTGAGCGAAAATTTCCGTGTATATTTAGGTATATGTATATGCCACGCCTTGCTATAAGACACGCGGTATATGCGGTTTATACTGCCACACTACTCTATCACTAAAGTTCCTCATACGTCGTCTTACATTCTTGACAAAGTTATTCCTCGGAATTTTGAGAATGGCAGCCCACAAACAAGCGTCATGAAACGAAACACCGACAGCGCATGCCTTTTGTGTTAAGCTTTTTCATACGTAATTATTAAAAGTGCGAAACAATAACAAAAAAGATTACCGACGATTACGTTACTTCCTAATGCGAAATTTGAGCGCAGCAAATAAGCTGTTTCACCTTTTCGATAGATTGAGGCAAAGAAATCGAGCAACACATGTATGCGCTATCACAGAATTTTTTTTTTATTTTTCACACGTATTCCTTTAACAAAGACTCCACTAACAGTTCTTGACAGTCATGAAGGAAGCTTTGTGGTCGGAGAAATAGACTGATATATGTTCGACTTGGTACACCAATGCTTGATTCTCAAAGACGAGATCTATACAAGTGCCTCGCGAGGTTGTCACAGCCGTGGGACGCGTTACGAGCGAGAGGAACGGGATGTTCTCCCGCATAAGTGTTAGGAAATTGCTGTTTGTCTTTATGTCAAGCCGCCACCGATCTGGCTCTCTGATTGCCACCGCACAGGGCGAACGGCAGCGGCAATTTCGGCTCGGGCGGTGCACATATACAGATCCGCCGCCACCGATCTGGCTCTCTGATTGCCACCGCACAGGGGTTGCATTGGAGGAGGAGCGAAGAAAGGAATTAAGTTCGAGCCGGCGCTTTGACAACCGGAGACTCGCAGGAAGAGGGGGGAGGGGGGCGGCGTGTACACCCAGCGGCAAACGATGGGGGCAGAAGCGCGCGCAGCAAGCGGACAACACGATAAAGGGAGGAGGGAAGAGATAGCAGCGACTGACTGATGCCGCTGACGCCGATAGTGAGTCAACCCCAGCTGCGGAGTTGGTTTCAGGGACAACGCCGCCGATGCCGACACAAACAATATGATACCCTCGCTTCCGCAGCGCTAAGAAGCAGGTCTAGCCGTGGGAAGGTGGTCACGTATTCGTCGACGTGCCGGGGCCTACGTGAAATAACCGGCGCGTCGGCAACTGAAGAGCACCCTATCCGCCACACAAAAACAGGGGGGGGGGGGGGGGACCCTTAATTTTTTCCTCCTCTTTCTGCATGGCGGCGACGGTGTTCTATGCAGTCACGTTATCTTGACTCTCTAGCGGCGTCAGCGGCATCCAGCGGTATCAGTCGGTCGCTGCTAGCGCTGGGGGGATGAAAGGGGGGCGGAGCTGGTTACGAGGCCGACGACAACGCCGACGACGACGCGAAACCCAGGAACGGACGCCAAAGAGCTGCGCCCTAAAACCTGAAAATTATGTAATTTTTTTTGGCGCAGCTCTTCACTACCTCCGGGATCGGCCGACGCAAGAGTTCCCACCAGAAAGCTCGCATTCGTGCACAGCGTTTGCCGCGAACATTTCTCGGTAAACATTACGGTTGCATAAGCTGCAGTTGTCCGGAACCGTGAGAAGCAGTCGGGGATCTTTGAATGCTATCGCGTTCCACTCTCAAAGGCGAAGCTTAGCGTCCTCCAAATTTTGCTCCAGAGACGGCGGCGTCTAGCGAACTTCTGGAGAGAAGCGGACTAATGCCGCCTTCTCTCGACAATAAGACAAACCAGGACACAACAAGCATTGCCTCCGCGATTGGTAGCCTCCGCGATCAATGAGCGCCGCTCGATTACGGAGGCTTTTTATAATTTGCACCGAGCGCTGCGGCTTCTTACAACTCAGATGTTTCTGCGAGGTCGTATTCAACTTTATGTAACGATAATTTTACTACTGCGGAAGCAAGATATAGAGTTATTATAATTGCTTAACGAAGATTTGCACTCGCAAAAGGAACAGTTCTTTCAAAGGCCCGTGAAAGCTGTTCAATGTAAAAACACACCAATTGAAGATTTCTTTTATTAGGTGTCGCAATACTTGAGGCGGACATTTTTTTGCAAGATAAATTGCAGAGTAATGTTAATTACCAGAAGTTTACTCATTATTTTCGGAGTGCTAAGAGTTATCCAAAACATCAATGCATTTCGCCACTAATTACGAGCACGTACTTATCAAAACTGGGGGCAAGCACATGATTTATGCCAATGGATACGTCACTACTGTCCGGCTTCAATCGAGCAATTCGTACACGTGCTGTAAATTGAATTCGTACAAGGTTAGGAGAATTTTCTTAATTAGCTAACATGACTCAGTACTTTGTCTTGCAATTAGAGAGTCTGCCTCTTAAGCAATCAAACTGACATATTACAGAATATTCAATTCTACCACAGAAGATTTTTAACGTCTGTTTAACTTGATAACCCGGTACGGCGAAACTATACCCAGGCAAAAGAAAGGAAGTGTGCTGTATACTTGCTTTCTGCACTCAATGTAGTGTTGTACTTTTTAGTTTTATTGCATAAGCAGTGACCGGCTCGCTCACCTGCAAAATGTACCAAAAAAAGTGTTTCGTCGAGGCAGTGCAAATATTCAGCAAACTGCTTCAATCATGTGATACTCTTTCATTCGGGTTTCGATCCTTTATACGTAACTTCTACATTCTATGTATCTCATTGTCTTGGGCACCTCCCAGCTAAATGCATCGGCAATGGAACCGTAGGACGAATGTTTGACATCACTAGAATCAAAGTTGCGTTAGTAAATTGCATGGCTGGTTGAACGATTGCAATAAAGTGCTGCTTTCGTTGTTCAGAGTTCACGTGCTCAGCACTAGCACACTTGACGTACCGTAGTTTGTTTGTGTCCGTGTGCAGTAAAACTTGAGTGCAATCAACATGTGGAGCCTGCGGACTCAGGCACACGCAGATGTCACTCATTGCTAAGCGGCCCTCAGCCCACTATCCACTCAAGTAGCACTGTAAGCAGTGCCAGCGTTCTTTTATAGCTTGTTTTATTTCCATGTGCTCCTCTTTTCAATCCAACAATTTTTTTTTTTTTGCAGTGTCTGTTTTATCTACTAGCTGCTATATAATGTCTACCAGCTCCTCATATTCCCAGACTGTTGCAGGAAGTGAGCACCTGCATATTTTTCATTGTTAATTGCGATCTGTTTGCTTTTCTTTCATTTTAATGCTAAAGCATTATATATGGCTCATGAGGCAGAAAATTTGGCGCAGTTGTTGACACTGGCGTGACGAAAGTCATCGAACCCACGACCCTTGGTGCTAATTAAAGTGAAGTTAATTAAGGTACAGTTAATTAAGATACGGTTAAGGCACTTGAACCCTCAACCTTTGGCGGGAGTCCAGCCCACTACCTTTGATGTTAATGCAACGTTACCTAAGGTACCGTTAATTAAGGTAGAGTTAATAAAGGCAGTCAAACATGACCTTTGTTAGGAGTCTAACCCACGACCTTGCGTTGTGTGCACCTTGTGACGGTGTGCATGTTGGTCATGTGACGTCGCAGCGCTTTTGCTGACGCGGCCACTCCAGTCACTTGGTCACAGTGCTTTCGCATTCATCTACGTAGGGGTAACTAATTAAGAGCCCATTGAATTTTCAAAGGATTCTGCTGCTGTTGGTTCGCGTATTAACGCATGGTGTTAAGGGTGTTAAAGAATCCCACATCTTTGCATTACGCATGCGATGCACACACAAAGACGTGGAATCATTCCCCACCTACGGCAAGTTGTTTTTTCATCCACTTTCATTGCCATTAATTTATCATTTCTTTAATTCAATTAGTAAGTACAAGTAATTTCCCCTACGTTTTTCCATGTTTGTTGGCTTCTCTTGATATGATTAATAAAAATCTGGCCCCTCCATTAACATCCTTTCTTATCGTTCAGACTACATATCCGTGCCATTCAAGGGATGGATGCCGCACTTGGGATTCCCAACATTATGCGCTTCAACCATGATGGTGAGATGGCAAAGCACCTCTAAGGCATGCAACTCAGGAAGAAGATGACCTGCTCCCGTCAGATGTTGGCGCTTGGGCCGGTTCATCACACCCATCTGGAGCCATGCCAACCAAAGATAACGATCAGAGCACAAGGGTGTTGTCAGTGTGCTGCAGTGAGCTCATTGCAGCACTTTGCATTGGCTATATTATCTGCGCAACACAGCAGACGCAGGTACATACAACTGTAGTATGTATGACAGGGCTGGAGTGCGTGCTTGTGCTCCAGTCTCCATACACAAGTGCAAAATTTGGCTGACATATTCACAACAGCATATGCTATCCACAAAATGTTTTTATCAACAAGCCCGAGAGGTGGTTCAGGGTTCCTAATTCTGTCAGCATTGTGCAGTCATGGCTCCAGACATCTGCATTTTGTGGCACCGTGGGACACTTGAACTGCACGGCAAGCGATTTAGACCACAAAATTTAGGTGGATTGGACCACAGCTTTGAGCAAAACTTTGTATACAAGTTTTCTGTACTGCTGGTATTGTAAACAAAAAATACAGAACTTGAAATGTTGCATGAACATATTTGAATAACAGCAAATCTAAATACGTTAGATATGTTAAGGCTGCTTGCACTGTCTCCTATAAAGTGGAGCACATAAATATGTACTATAGTGCATGTTGCTCTTGGCAATATGCTGTCAAATCGTCCATATAGTGTGAACACAGTTGATTTCCGCTCACTTCAAGAACACCAATCTGAGAAGTCAACTAAAGATGTCGCTTGAGGCCCACCACTGTTCTCTACACCACCTCCTAAACTTAAGTAGACAGCGCATATTAGGCAGATAAAGATAAGGCCTGCAGCTCACATCTGCAGTCCGGCATTAATTTCGAATGACAAGCTGTGCCTTCACCACTGTACATAAGCAGCACAATCTCTTGATCTACTTTTTTTTTCGTGTGATTTGCCGCATATGTGTAGTGATGCACCCTTGTTATCAAAGGTCAGCGCTGGCACTTTTGCAGGTACGACCACGAATCCATCCAAGACACCTGCACAATCAATAGAACCACAGAATTAGGCTAGGGTAGGCTCCACGAGGCTGCATCCTGTTGTAGAGCGCATAGGTGCATTCTAGGCAAAGAAGTTTTAAAACGAGACAAAGACAATACACAAAATAGCTATATAAGTATGAAACGCCCTTTTGCACCACACACTTGTGTTTTCATGTTTGTAAGGTCTACTACCTAGTCACTCTTTATAAAATAAACTAGAAACATTCTTGTAAAAGGGATTAACCACTGCAAAGATATTTTTACATGATGCTAGAAGAGTGAGTAGTGTTACGATCGGCCTGCAGGGGTACTGCTCTGCAAAGCTATTTCAGCCCGCTGCAGGTGCTTCGATCGACCCATGGGGGTGGCATCCTTCAGAGAACCAGCAAAGATGACAGCGCTAACCGACCATGAACTTCTTTCGGAGAACTGGAGACTATGGCAATGTTAATCCACCATGCGCATTCTTCGGAGAGTCGGCGACGGCAGCAGGGCTGGCCACATTTGGCGGACCGTGTTTTGTTGGTTGATTTGCCGTGGCCTTCATGGTCTATTTGCAGCAAGAGAGCTTCTCTAACAAAAAGGTGTTTTGCGGCGAGTTTCCTCAGGCCCCAGGATTCGTGACAGTCTGCTGACACTCATGGCGACTACCGGAGAAAGCCAGCTCTGGAATTAAGAGGCGCCGGCTGGGGCAAGCGTGATCAGCTGGGTACGAGGACCCGCTCAACTCAGGTTCTGCGAATCCAAAGTGCGTATGTGAGTGTGTGAGCTTTCCCCTTCAAAGGCGGGTCGACTACGCCCCAACGACTGTGGACGGTCCGATTGGACGAAGGTTCGACAGCAATTTTCCCTCCCCTAGGGATCTAGGGAGGACAGAGGCTTTTTAAGCAGCAGTTTGCCAGCTGCTAGGTTGTGCTCATGAGCAGTGTGCTCTGTGCTGTGTGCTTCGTCTTGTGTGCTCCATTTAGGAGTAGTGCTAGACTGTTTAAATGTAGCCCTTGTTGTAATGTAAATATGTATATAAATCCTGTACTCCTAGATCTCAATGAGAGCAAGTTCCTCCCATAAACCACGTCCCAAGCGCGAGTGAGTTGGACGACGGCATGGGCCAGCTACCACATAGTTCATGCCTGACTACAAACCTGACAACTGGATGCCAGGGGTGAGATAGTCCAACTCTTACAGTAGACACCAGTGAAAGTAGAAACTAGCAGCATTAAAAGCTCACATATATTTCTGATTATTTCATTTTTACAGGCAGCACAATGCGTTTTTATTGATTGGTATGGCGTGTAATGCTGTGGACAGTATACAGCAGATTTGATGCACATGAGTAGTACATGCATGACAATCACCATCATACTTTGCTGTTATGAACCTACCTAATAGTTAGGAAAGGCATAGAAAGGCTAGAATGAATGGTTTGCTTTAGTAATGAAATTGTGCTTTTGACGATTCTTCTTTGTTGCAATGAGGAAATCTACGTATAATTGGTTTTATCACTGAGTACTTATGTAGAAGATGTGACTGGCAGACTCCACATCCCTAAAGGTAGTGAATATGATCGTGTTTGGAAGCGTCTAATGGTCCAAGTCAGTCAGTTTCCATGGGGACAGCATTCCTGGTGCTTTTTCAAAAAATGATCCTTAACAACTGTAACCGCTCAATGACACCATCGTGTGAGGCATACCTGGTAGCCTGCAGGGTGCTGTTTACACTGCGCTGAAGCACATGTTTTGTGTGCTTTCTATGGCTGTCATTGCTTTGCCCATCAAAAAAAAAAAAAAAGAACTGCATATGTATGGACTTGTGTATTTGTGAATGCGCAACAATGCTGCTACTTCTTACAATAAATGTTCCACTTTAGGATTATGGCCAGTTCCTTTGGAAGAAGTACCAACTGTGTGTTTTTTCTCTTTCTTTTTTTTTCAGTTGCAGTACCAGGATCAGTTATTTTGGCAAGTTTTTAGCGATACTTCCACTCGCATTTCAAACATAACATCATCGAAGATGTTACAGTTGGCCTTTAATACACATCGGAAAAGTAGTGGGTGATGGGTGACAGTACCAGTAATCAAGTATAGCGTATATTGGTCGTCGCACCATCTATAAATAAATTTTTAAACCAACCGTGCACCGATCCTCAAGCCTGGCAAATCGCTGGCTTTGGCAATATGGCCTCTATTCTTTGGCAAGGCAGTTCGCTAGCTTTGGTAGCCAATGGGTTAAGAAGAAATAGAGTTGGCACGTCATGCAATGCTTAGGGCAGAAAACCAGTGTTCTATTACTACTGTCTGAGTCTATGCGCAAGTGGCTCTGGCATAGACTCAGAGCAGAGTCACATAATGAGTGCCAATACATAAAAAAGCACAGTCGACCAAGGCAGAGAATTAGGGGGTGTGGTGAAATTAAGAAATCTGCAGGCATAAGATGCTGTCAGTAAGCACAAGACAGGGTTAATTCGAGATCACTGGGAAGGACCTTCCTTCTGCTGTGGACATACATACGCTAATAAAGATGATGGTTGCAAGTGCGATAAAAGAAGGTTGTATGTAAGAAGTTAAAGGGGTCCTGAACTATTTTTTATCAAAGTGGAGAAAGGCATTTGAAGTGAAAATAGGGTATTTCAGAAATACTTTGCCGCAAAAGGTACTTCAATGTGTTCAGCAGAAGCAGAGCTATTGGCAATCAAACATGGCCTCCACTGTGTTCTCGTTCCTTCTTCAAAGTCTTGCACTGCAGCTATGGCGCAGTGGGGCATGTCCACAACACTCTGCCTTCTAAATGTCACCGTGGGGCGCAGTTCACATTTCATTTTGGATGTTATGTAGACGCCACGACTTCTGCCTTTGGTGCCTAAAATTCGCTCTAAACATAATCCAAACGTAGTTGTCCTTAGCGAGCCGCAGTGCGCTTAGCCAGTGGACTCGTGGCGGCACCTCACGATGGCCGCAGTATCTAAGCTATGTAGCCGACCACAGCTTGATGCTAGCTATCGGCCAATGGCAGCCGTCTAAGGGAATAACAAAATAAAGCATCTGATGACAAAATAAAGTGTCCAGTAGAGAGTGAGGACAGGGCCTTTTGCTGAAAAGAGCATATGAGAGAAAGGTGACTTCATCATCCACTTGCAAGCTCCACGCACCGCATACGACAGCAAAACTTGGCTGAGATGTTCACAGCAGCATATCCTATTCATGAACTATGTTATTTCACCAAGCCCGAAGGGTGGTTCAGAGACCTTTTCATGGGAAAAAAAATGTAGATGGCAAAAAAATGTTGCATTGCTAAAAGAGACCAACGATGGGAGGCCAAATACTTTACTGGAAATCAAGCCAAAAGCAAGAGTCTAATGTTAAGCACACGTTAATTTAATATGCTGATATTATGAACTTGTATTGCAGTGATGCTGCTCTAACTTCTGAAGATTCTTATTAGGACTAACAAAAAAAATCTTATATCCACCGCCACCTGACAGAAGAATTTAAGTACGTGCGAGCATTCCGCTTCATTGTAACCTGCGAAGTGAGAGTGCTGCCTTCGGAAATGGCCAACCAACTCACTGTCACAGCAAATTGAACTAACTTGGCTCCATGGAACCGGGACAGCACCAGCACAGTGTCTCCACTATCAATGGCAGCATTGGCATTGACGCACCCTACGGCGTCGGCAAAGCTGTACCATAGCCACCCAGTGCCAATAAGCTTCATTTGCGAAAACTCGAATGCAGCCATACACAACTGTGTTTACATGCATCTCTTCAAGCTGGTCAAAAGCTCCATCCCAACCAAGCAGGCTGACACAACGCACCCACTAGCCCGACCCAACAGTGTTCATATTAGTCAGTCCACCAAGTTTCGGTCCGACAAATTGACTCGCACCTTCTTAGTTGGGTACAAGTATATGCTGCTGTAGCTGTGGGAAATCACGAATATACCATCTCAGCAGTTCGCTGCAGCACCGTCAACAAGGTGGTCAAGAGTAACGAAGCTGTGTTCTACTGCATCGGACCAGAGTGCCTTACCAGAGTGTTTATTTTGGCCAGAACATACCAAGCCCGTAAGCGTTGTTAGCCCTTTCAGTGTCGGATCTTTTTCTCGGATATTATAAAACAAATATAATGGTTTATTTTTGGTTGTGCAGTAATGAAGAAAGGACATGGATAATGGCAAATGCTCACTTATTCTGGTCCTCACATTCCTATCTGACAAAAGGAATGTCAAAAGGAACATGGCGGGACAGAAACATGGAAACATACCGCAAAGTCAGTGACACTGATAGGATTAATGAGAGATTAAAGGAAAATATTAAGTTTTTTCATTTATTTTACTGTAATTTCGTTTTGGGCCAGTTTAATTTTCGCAGCTGCGCCTATCTAAGTCCACTTTTACCATCTGAATGTTTGTGAAGAAACAGCATTTAAGAACGGGACAAGGGGGACCACATACACGAGCACTGATTAGCAACTATACTGTTTATTCATATAGTAAAAGGCCACATATATGCAGTCATTACCAAGTGCATGAGACCCTGACAACTGACACGTTTACGATTCATGATCGAGATTTGACAATTCTTTCCTTAGCAGAAACAGATACAGCTGCCTGACACACGTCAGCATACATAAGGATAGCAAATACTTCATAAATATCACGTGTTCTGCATTGATATATTTTCAAGATGATGCCTTTGTCAAAGTTTAGGAGGCATTTACACTAGTGCTTGTGACTAGATAAGTGGCTGCAAGGCACACCCTTAAGCAAGTTTGCATGTTCTCATAATCTATCATTAACGCAACGACACATTTGACCGATAAAGCAGCGGCCGCATGCTAAAGGAATCTTGGAAACTACTTTTTATAACGTAGGGATGGATGTGCTTCTTGCCACAGGCTTTTTTTCTTTTGCTATCTTGGTTGACCTTTCTGCAAAGCCGAGATATTTCTGTTGCGAACGCTGAAGGTGTGAGGCAGATATCTGCCTCACATCTGCTCTCCTGCACAATTTTTTTTTCTGATTGTGGGACACTTTACGAACACACACAACAGTGCTGTTCTGGCTGGTCGTATCGCTTGGTTGTTTTCTTGCTGCTTTATTGCCCTGAGTGAACGTGGGATGCAAAGATTCAGCGAGATTGCTAATAACGCTTTCAGAAAATCCGGCTTATAGAAGTCTTTGCACTTCGGAGTTGAAGTCAACTTCCACTTTGTGGGGGCAAGACTATAAAAGTGCTGCCATCAAACAAGTTCTTGCTAACCTGCACCATTTAAATACAAATGTGATTCAGTATGATTGCTATGAACATGACTAATACAGTGGGTCCTTAGTAGTTGCAACTTCTTTATGGAGAACTTAGAAATCCGAATTATCAATGCACAGAAAAAATTGTCTTAGGTAAAATGGTAATAATATGTTTATGAAACAGTTAATTAATAAAGGGAAAATGAGACATCCACCCAAACGTAGCTAAGTGCTACAAAGAAAACCCATAGGAGTTGCTCGAAAGAAAAGCTTCACATTTGAAGAAAAATTTGTCCTGGTTTGGGACAGGTACAGTAAGTACCTGTATAAAACAGGCACAGGGACCAATCAGCTTTTTTGAGAGCATCACTAAATGTAGTACACTTGATTTTCAAATAAAGCAAACAGCACAGAGGAAGAACAGGTGAAGACTTGGACAGAATTGTAAGCTTAAAAGGCACATTCACAATGCTCTCTTTTAGAACCAATGTTCTAAACGAATTATATTGCCTAAATCATGGCTGAAAAAAACTATATCATTGTCGCAACACACACATAAAAGTGATTTGTGATGCTTTCAAAAGTTACCACTTGGAATTACAAATGAGCTGTGGGTGACCTAACAGGAAGAGCTTCTTGTTGGCCCTGGAGCCATGTTTTGATTAGGAGGCCCAGCATTTCTACTAAGTGGAAAGACTTGACTCTCACCCTGGAATACTTTGTTGTAATCTTCTACTGACAACCGAGACTCCCATGCAGAAAGTTGGTTGATGAGAGATCACAGGTACGGAGCTTCCTTCTTTGTGTCACCTCATGGAAAGATGCAGCTGCATACACAGGGATTGGCGGGCTTAGTGGTTTTTAGTATTCTGCACGAGTTACAACAAGACATCAACATCAAAATTGTTAATCAAAACTATTACCCTTTTAAGATCAACCAATGCAGCTAGGAGAAATTTATTAAGACAGTATTGACATAAAAATTTTGTTTCCCACTTTTGTGCTTCTTTAGGGAATTCCTGATCCCACAATAGCCTCAATTCCTTGAGCAGCACAAATAATTATTACATCACATTTTATGCAGCTAGTTTAAATTGTACTCCAAGTGCAGCACTATTTTAGATGTGAGGCAGGAGACTATTCACTTTACCGAAACCATAGTTGGCATTCATGCAATGTGACAATTCAAGCATGAGTCAGTTGGCTGAAAGCAGTTAGTTGACAGTGATAGAAAGACATTGTCATTAAAAACAGTCAAATTGACTTTTCCAATTGTGCGCTTTTGTAAATGCAGGTGGACTCTCTCCCCTGTTATCCTGTGGAGTGTTGAATGATCTATGTTTTTGCAGCATGGTCATAGTGTGTGTGTATGCATCAGTTGTACCTGGGACCATGAGACCCCCACATCCGAGTTGTGGTGATATGAACAGATTTCTGTTGGACATCTGAAGCCGCACTACACTTGGCGCATGTTTTGACATGTCACACTAAAAGGTAATGTATTTATTATTAATATTTCTGTATTATTAAACAAGGAATTGAGGCTTCTTTGCATAATTACTGAGTTGACTGCTATCCATTATTGGTATAAAAACGAGACAATAATATCGTGGTATACTCTTAAAAAAAATTTAAGTACCCTCTCTTCCGTGCAAACAATGATAAACAACCTAATAATCGTTGTTTTGATGTCAAATTCACATTGAATATGGGAAACTTCAAAAGGAAAAGGCCATTTTTTTTTTCTTACAAATAGCACGACACAAAAGTCTCATTTCTGAAGCTGACAGCATTTAAGCATTGCAATTTGGCAAGCTAGAGATCAGACATATTTATAACTAAATTAAAAAGCTAAAGGATTCTCCACCAATAAATGCAAGTATAGCTCACTTTCATGTATATCGGAGAACACAGTAAGAATTCTATCTAGTTAAGGTTATAAAATGCCTCACATTTACCTTTGAGTCACGGATGACACTGAAGCAGCAGTTTTGTCAACCACTCTGCCACTGTTTTGATACAGTGTGACAGCATATTAGCTAGCCCACTTCGGGTCGTTCCTAGCTGCATCTGAAATTCAAACACTGATCAGCTGATGCAGGCAGTACAAACTACTACTCAAATTAGAATAGCGAAATAGCACAATGGCTATTAACAGCCTTAAGTTGCACTGGCTTATATCAAGGGAACAGTACAAATGCGATAGCTCACTGTTCAACAAACAAAATGCACTTTGTGTTGGCCTTGTTTCTCTCTGCAGCCAAATCAACTCTATATTACTTCGAGGTCACGTTCAATGACAGCTATGAGTCACTTTGCCCAAGGTTTTGCTCTTGCAGTGAGCAAGGCTGCTGCCATGGACTTCTCTCTACCATTGGCACGGATTATCATATGGACAGTGCTATGGACAGTGCTAGCTTACATATAATTTCAAATACAACCTCCCAAGTGAAGACAGGTGCTCTGGAAAAAAAAAGCTGGAAGAAAAAAAGATTAATATGCTCGGAAAACAAAAATAGAAAAAGATGCAGACTAGACTGACTTCACACCACTCTGCAACAACACTGCAAGCGACAGCTGTCCTGACAGTCACATGGGTTAGTGCAGCACAGAAACCATTCAGTAAAAATAGCACGAGGGCCAGCTGAACATTAAGGTATCTTACTTAAAGAATTCTTTTTAAATAAACTATATACTTAAAGAAACATTTAAATAAGTTATGTACTGCATTCAACCGAAACAATACACACAAAAATAATCTAAAGTTCATGATTTTCGTATCGGTTTTTCACATTTCACACAGTAACATTGAAAAGTGCCACACAGTACTAAATTTCTTGACCTAGCAAGTTTCATTTCACTAATGTGTAATGGTGATCATTTCATGGTGATCGTAATGGTGATCATTTCATTGCATTCAAGATAGCAGCTAGAGTATAGTAACTCTATGGCAGCTAGTGCTCGTCAGATTTTTCAAACCACTGTGAAGGGTTTTTTTTTTTTTTAATGAAATGTTACATATGTATGCTTATGAGCTGCTGAGGATTATGTTTTACTCCCTTGTGGCTTCTCTTGAAACATTATCATAAACTGCTGCTCTTTAATGGCACCATATTGTTACGAAAGAGGTCTCTGCAGTAGGCTGCCGTTACCTTCAGCGACCGCACTTGCCGCGGTTCTGCTGACATTTCCTCATATACAGAAGGTGTCGTTTTGTCCCCCATTTCTGCACGTTTGCACGCTGACATTGGCTGCTATTCTGATCCTCAGCCTAGTTTGCTGGAACAGTGGTTCTGCTGACATTTCCTCCTATACAGAAGGTGGAGTTTTGTCCCCCATTTCAGTAAGTTTGCAATAATATCATTAATCTGTCATGGTTTCATGCGATGGCCCCACCCCCGCTGCCAGCTAGTCTGCTGCTCGAGGTACTTGGATAAGCATGCACCAGGAGTGGGAAAGTAATCCAGGAGTCTGAAATAGCACAGTTATAGGGCTCGTTCATCGCACATTTGCTGCCTGCCGTTGGTATTATTAACACTGCCTAAATGTGGGGCCATTAGCAGTTTTTTTCTCCCCAATGTTGAAAGTCAATAAAAGGTGTTGAGGCGTCTCTCGTGCGAAATTCTTGTTGTTTCGCTTATTTTTCGTCTGTAGTCACAACCTGTGAGGTATTTATACGATCATGTTTTTATGCGGTGCATATAATAGTATCGTAACTGCTTAACATCAGTACAACGTCCCGAGATACAGAGTCGGTAACGGAAGCACGCAGCTCCAGTGGTAGCCTCAAAGCTGCAGTACCATATCCATGTTGCAAAGAGGCAAACGAGCAGAAAATGCTGCTAACAAACCTCAAAAAAAAAAAAAAAAAAAAGAAGCGCGATCTGATACTGGCTCCTTCAATAACTGCATGAAGCAAAAAGAAAAAAAAAACACCGAATCGAAATATGAAGCAATAAAGCCACTTACCGAACCGAAATGAAGCGGTGTTGCTGCCGTTCTTGCGAACACGATCCTAAATTCTCCACTCGAAAAGTCACAGCACGAACAAACAGCTGCCACCGCTGCCGAAAGTGGCCCAAAAGTTTCAACATGGTTTCAACATGGCTTCAAAATCGAAAACCGCGCGAAGAGGCACCGTTGCATGTGGCGTCCCCTGCGCTGCGCTTGAATAAAGCTACCTAATCTTTTCTCACGCTTACATATTTTTACTTTAAAACAACTTTAACGCACAGCATATCTTTTATTTTTTCTTGTTCTTCATGCATATTTTAAGTTGTGCGTCTTCGCAGGCTGCAAAAAGTCACAGCATTCCATAACTGTTTCTCCAGATTTGAACCGGCGGACGTGCGCGCTTCGAAACGTGCGTAGGCGCGCGCATCGAGGCACCCCATAGGCACCCTATGCGTAGGAAATATATAAAATAACAGTTTCCGTGCTCTCATAGGGGGTACACATACTGTTGCATGACTACACTACAAGGGGTTTTGTATGCCCTATCAACGCAATTATTCCCTAACATTTTCCTGAGTACACCGGCAACTTCCGCGCTTGCAAAATTTATCGTCTCGACTAGCCCCCCCCCCCCCCCCCCCCTGTACAATTCGTTGAGGCTGCCCTGGATCCTCCCTCACAATGCGCCGTCTAAATTGTGACCCTTTTTCTGAGTAATTGTCTTCGCAATGGCTGGAAATGTACGACTTGGAGACATCAAACGCTGGCCAGAGCTTTGAAATTGTTTGACATATTTTTTCCAACTAAATGTTTTCACGATTGCTAGTGCGTATAGCTCAGCGCCATCAAGTGCTAGCCATCTTGAAAATGGGTAAACCACAGATTGGCACAGCACTAGCTGCTTCTAGCCTGCTCAAGATGTGTCAAGCTAGCCATAGTGGCCAATTTGTGCTTTCTGGTACATAATGGCTCGTCATGCAAAAGTGGTGCACCTCGAGGCCGCCACGTCTGTTCACCAGCTCCATGCCAAACTCCTCACTGTCCGCAGAAGGTGTAGGTTGCAACCTCTGAGCCTGCATGGGCACGTAGCTGCTCGCGAGGGCTTTCTTCCTCCATGTAGCATACCAACAACCCCCGACTCACGGGAGCAATTTAGGTACTTACATTGTTTTTCTTCTTGGGGCCATAGCAGCTCTCCTCGACTGTAATAGCCGCAAGCTTTCATAATTGTAAGTTATGAACTGAAGTATAACTTATACCATGGCCTTGGAAATAGGAAATTTCATCACATCACATGACTGTATTACCTTAAAGACCCCCGATATCGGGGTATAACATAAGGGGGCGGGGGGGTGTAGGTATAAGTAATCACCATATACAAAAAAATTTATTGCTTAAATATGGCAGTTATACAATCAGAAAATGTAGATGGACAAGTGGTTGAAGTAATGTCATGTGGAAGGCCATTCCAGACTATGGCTGAGCAAGGAAAGAATGATGCAGCAAACGTAGTATGAGCACATGGACGGGCAACCTGCAGGGGATGACCAATGCGGAGTGAAATGCGTGCCAGAAAGCTGATGTAGGGCGTCATACGAAGTGAGCTGGAAAAAAAAAAAAACCCTTGGCAGTACATCACGATCACGTAAACATCTAGTTCTCCTTCCAAACGCCAACTGGCGCAACAAGAGAAAAAAAGGATGTAATTTAAGAAGTTTACAAGCGTTTTCATCTTTTAAAATCCTCTCCACTAAAACCGAAAAGTGTTACACATAATGAAAGTTGCACTGACTGAGTAACAAAACCACTTCTCAAAGGCTGTATATTGTCGCAGTACAACACGGACAGTAGACAGTAGAACCGCAGGACAACTTGTTCAAATACAAAACAGGCCAGAGACACGTCTTCATGCTCGCCGTATCCCACTGACCCACTAGATGAAGTCCGTTAATGTCCCTATCTTCGTTGTCGTCTGCATAGAAGAATAGATGCGTCAATATGCTTCTGCAGGCTGCATGCACCAGAAGTGATCGCAGAGGTGGGAACACCTTGAGACTGGTTGCCATGTTTCAGACATTATATATATAAAACATGGCATCATTGAGCATGCACCTCTCTTGGCCACTCTTAAATGATCCTCTCAGGCTCAAACTCGGACCAATGAGTATGCGTCAATAGGTATGCACCACTCTTCAATTAAAATATAAATCATTTAAAATTTCTCCGGTGCTGGGTAGAATTGAACCCGCATTGTACACATTCACGCAACCTCGTCTGAACATATATTATTACATGTGCCACCATCGGACTTTGCGACGCAATTGCTAGATGGCACTGCGTGGTCCAAGGAGAAATGCCAGAGAACCACGGCTGCAGTACACGCCTCATACATTGCATGTTTCAGCGGTATGTGGAAATACCGGTATGTGGAAAAAGCAATGTCACTACATTGCTTTAATGCAAATTGTATTAACATCGGTGGTCATCCTGAAATGGTTACTGTCAGAATTTTTTTCTTTAAATAGCGAATAGGCGACTGAACGAGGAAATAGTGATCAACAGATTCAATTTCGTTGCATAAATGCCAGACAGATTACAAAGCCAGTGACCTTGTAAATAAAACCTCATACCTTTCGAGGGACACCACCAAGTCTTACAGGAAAACATACTCTGAAAGTCAGATGAGGATGCCATGGATGATTTGATGCCATACAAATCAACATTTCTCACCGTAAGGTATGAACAGACTGCAACACTATATGTCCAGCCAGATATGGTCAAGATAACCATGGTGCGGTGACGACTGTGTGTGCGAAGTATATATAGACAAGGAGACATAAATCTCTCCAATGCTATTCACGGCGTGCTTGGAAGAGGTGTTCAAGCTATTAAAATGGGAAGGCTTAGGAGTAAGGATCAACAACGAATATCTCGGCAACCTTTGATTTGCAGACGACATTGTACTGTTCAGCAACACCGGGGACGAATTACAACAAATGATTGAGGACCTTAACAGAGACAGTGCAAGAGTGGAGTTGAAAATTAATATGCAGAAGACAAAGATAATGATGAATAGCCGGGCAACGGAACAAGAGTTCAGGATCGCTAGTCAGCCTCTAGAGTCTGTGAAGGAGTACGTTTACCTAGGTCAATTACTCACAGGGGCCCTGATCATTAGAAGGAAATTAACAGTAGAATAAAAATGGGTTGCAGTGCATTCGAAACCATCAGTCACTGGATTTTAAGTTTTTATTTTAAATGCAACAAACGTCGTCAAATTTGGTGCAGTGGAAGCCAAGACAAACTAATTCTCCTTTTACATGTATTTAGATAGGAGCACGTGAGCTAAAGCTTCCTCTTAACGACCACAAAAAGAGCGATAGAACAAAGAATGTTAGGCATGTTAAGAGACAGGAAGACAGCAATGTGGATCAGAGAGCAAACAGGGATAGCAGATATTCTAATTGGCATTAAGTGAAAGAAAGAGAGCTGGGCAGGTCATGTAATATGTAGGTTAGATAACGGGTAGCCAACTACAGTTACAGAATGGGTGCCAAACGCACTCAAGAACGGCAGAAGATTAGGTGGGGTGATGAAATTAAGAAATTCGCAGGCGCTAGTTGGAAATCGGTTGGCACAGGACAGCGGTAATTTGAGATCACAAGAGGCCTTCGTCCTGCAGTGAATATAAAATAGGCTGATGATAATGATGACAACACTAATAGTACATACAACTCGATATGTCTACAAATCGCTACATAAAAGCATGCACATACATAGGCTATTTACATGGCGAGAGAGCCTCTGCTGCAAGACAGGTAGCTCACATCTTTGCCCCATTGTCTCGCGACATATCATTTGGTTTTATCTTGGTTGCTCCAAAATCCTTAAAAGAAATATTGCTGTAGGATGCTCCTTGGATGGTGCTTTGGAGTTTCCAGCTTATAACCATGTTTTAGGATGCAGCCTTAATTAAGGGGACCGCCGCAAAATCTGCAGCACGTCAGCGTTCTCCTACCACACAGTTAACAGATCTTGGATAGTGTCACACATATATTCATATCATCCAACACTAATCGAACTGTCTAGGTTATTGGAGTTGTACGCAATTAACGTGTTTTGGTAACACAAATTTCCAAACATCCACCTGTCGCCTATCATTACAGTGTACAGATGGACATTATAGTGCCATGCCTGGTTGAAAACAAATAGTGCAAGGCAAGCTCAAATGTGTCAATTTATCACAACTGCAAACCACTCTTTTCAGAGTTAAATGTTTGGAGCAGCACGTTATTTTTTCCACAATATCTTGCGGATAGATACCTGATCAACTTGGAGAGTGCGATTTTTCTTACATAAATATGGGCAACAGTTTGTATTCAATACTTCACCATGCTGACACTGCAGTAGTGCGTCCTCTGTTCTTTCAATGTCGACTTTTCCCAAATAGTATCCATATTCAATAAGAAATTTTACAATAGGAACAATCCTGGTCACGGAGCTATTTCTTGCAGCATACCGGCCCTGCAGAAAGAGACAATATAAGCAACTCGCTACGTGTGGTGATATCACACTGAATGTCGCAAAACAGCGGTGTTGGCTGGGTGGGTCATTTCTAAACCGAGTTCGTGTTTTGCATTTGTTTTTTTTTTTTTTCATGATGCCAGAACGACATTTTAATGCAGAGATTTCTAGAAACCATGAATCTCTATCCCACTGCTTTACGATCATAGTTAATAAATAATCTTCACAGACTATCAGCAAATATAGTTCGAACTGTATTATAAGAACACACACCCATCACATGGACTCTTCTAGTGTTTCGTTAAAGGAATCAAGGCATTTATAAGCAATGAACACAACTTTACAGCCATAGTACTGTATATCAGTACTATGGCTGTATATACAGTACTATCAGTACTGTATATATGTACTGTACTGTATATTGTAACAAAAATGGCAGCGTCCATCGGGAAAATTGGTCGAAGCATGAGCAGTCGTCCTTAATCTCCAATGCCGGAAGGATTCACACCGAGCCCACGGCAAGGCACGGTGACGGTGATCGGAACTTTATGACCGCTCCTCACATATAGCGCACAGGAACGTATTGTTCATGCCACGCCAACAAGACAATGGAAACAAAACAAAAGAAACGTACATGGTGAAATAATATGTTTTATTATAAATATACTCAGCAACTAAAGTAAAACCATCAACCTAAAGGTGACTTCCGAATTGCAACACATGGATGAGGCAATGTTGCAGGTACACAAGAGAGAAGCAGATGAGGCTACAAGTACAACATGCGTTGGGTGCACTCCCGCGTAAAAGCACACATCTGAGATGCAAAATGTGAAATCTCTGCGGTACGTCGATGCATTTAACCTCCAAAGGGAAAATACAAATAATGGGGACGAGCTAAAAAGGAGATGCTCTTCAAGCAGCCTCGAAATGAAGGCACTTGCGACGAGCCTAGCTACAAGTACTGATAAATAAAGTACATTTGGAGAAATAATAATATATAAAAAAACTGGCGATTAACTTTAGTACAGTTTTTTTTTTTCTCTCTCTCTCTCTTTGCTACAAAGCTTGGAGCTATCACAAGAAACCAGGTGTGAGTATTTTCCGAGCACCGTGCTCATAATTGTAGTAACTGCAACGTGAAGACCGAAATACGAAAGAAAAAAAAAACGCTCAGAAAACACTACAAAAAAAAAGTGCCACAAATGCAGGAAATAGGTCACAACACATAGCACTTGCTGGTGCCGGCTTTTGCGGTGCTGGTCGCTGTTGAGAAACTTTATTGTGCCGCTACAGTATGCTCCTCAGGGGTATAATATTTATGCAGACATGTGCAGTTCCTCTTCCCGATCTAGGCTCAAAAAAAAAAAAAAACATAACATTATTGTATGCACGATGTACAAAGTATCATAGTAACTGCGGCAATGGCCTGGCTTCCTCGTGTGCAATCACTACGGATGAAAGTTAAAGGTGATTCTGTCCCATACCTGTGTCAGCTTAGCAACACATTGGAGGCATAAGGCAATATACTATTATGCTTGCCACAAATCTCTATAAACGCATTATTTTGCGACTCGGCATCACGCTATGCGCACATACATATGCACGCACGCACGCACACACACACACACTTACACACGCTCGCATGCACACTGTGAAAAAAACACAAGAGTGTCCCCCGCGATGAACAGTTCAGAGATACAGTGCATCACACATTGAGTTAGTTGATACATGAGATAACTGTCCTCGGGGAGCCCTAGTGGTACAATAAAGAAAAAGAAAGAAAAAAGAAATCTAGGTGTTACAAGTAATTCATACTGTTGTGCAAAGCAACCAATGGGCAGGACTTAAGCGAGAAACACAGGACACCAGAGTGCAAACTAACAACAGTTAGTTTGCGCTCGGGTGACGTGTTGCTTTTCTCGCTCAAGTCCTGTCCCTTCGTCGCTTCACATATTTTAGTTTGCGCTCAGGTGTCATGTGTTCTTTTCCTCGCCAAGTCCTGCCCCTTCGTCGCTTTGCACAACAGCGTTCATTATGTCGAACCAACTAGCCCATTGAGGAATTTTCTTTAATTACTAGATATTACAGCGCACATCATGTAAAAAAAGATTCACTGATGATTACCACACTCCCTAATGCAAAATTTTAGCGCAGCTCTATACGTGTTTTCATTTCGCGCTATACTGGCTGGCGAGGACAATCTGTCTCGTGCAGCACATTGTAAACGAAGTGCAGTGTGATGCCACTGCCTCGCTAATCGGGAGATCACGACAGGCAGCGTGTAGGCGACGCGTGGGTGACGCATAGGCGCAATTCACAGCAGTTGACGCAGACAGACCTTTACTCATGCAGTGCTTGTTTTCATACATGGTACCGTGCGACGCGGTTGCTGCGTGCGGTCGGTGAACAGACGCTGCACTCCTCTGGCTCCCTCTCGTAGCCATTGTCGCAAGTCTCGCGCAGCACTACGTTTTTCTCCTCACACTTTCGCCATACCCTCCTCCACTTTCCACCTCATGGTCCCGCTGCACCCTCTTCTCCGCTTTCCTCCTCGTGCCTCTTTGCTGTCGCCAATTTTTCCATCCCCTGTTGAGCTATGCATTCGCTCTCATCTTTCACTGAGCTCGTTCGCTCGGCTAAACCATAGGACAACTTCTACACTCGCCGCAGGAACGGGCACCTAAAAGCTGTGCTTTAAAAAATTAAAAAAAAATAGGTCAGCCACAGCTATGCGAGAGCAAATGACACAGCTGCCAACAGCACCTGTGTGTGTGATGTGCAAGAAAAGAGCTGCGATGTTTTTTGAAGCATGCACATGACATGCTGTTTGTTGTTTCAAGGCTCCCACCAGCTTTTTTCCCCCCGCACAAAATCACAGTTGAGGATACGTTCTGGTGGCGGTGCAAAAACCATCAGTCAAAACAAAAACTAGGCATGACAAAAGGGCAACACAGGGTGCACGATTAGAGAAAAAAAAATGTTCTAGTGCCAAGCATGGCTGTCATGGCGTCGCCCGCTGCCTGCAAAGCGTACGAAAAGGTTCAGCAAGCCAGAGGAAATGGCTTGGCAGTGCACTCGGGCAACTATCCCGAGCCTCAAGTTGCCAAGGCTTCACAAATCCACTCAGAAAAGTGCTGCCCTTCTCAGCTAAAAGCAATTACAGTCACTCGCTAAAGCACTCACTAAAGATGTCGTTAGAGTCCTAGAGTCTGTCTGTAGACATGATGCACACACCGCACATTCGAAGAAAAGGTCCTTCAACAAAACAGCAGACTAACTAGGTGAAAACAAACACTATACATACCAGGACAGTTTGTGCAGTGCCAAGCTATGCTTAACACTAATTTCACTTTTAGCAAACATTGCTATATGGTGCTAACTACACTCACATGGAAGAGCCTTCTAAAACGCTCCCACAACCAACTGGTATGTAGCACAGTGCCATAACATAAATGTTATAAGACAGTGCCTAAGGTAATATGTTCAACAAGGAACACAATGTGAACACAGGCAGAAAAAAAAAGAACCCTAAAAACTAAAGAGGCAGTTGCAGTGGCTAGGCTGCTATCCTTCCTCGCAGGAACGCAGGCACATACATGCACACACACACACATGCACACAAATAAAAACACATGCATAGACGTGCACAAACACACACACGCCTCACTGTCACCGCACAAAAGTGCTGCTCAAAAATGCATCACGCTTTAAAATTGAAAAGAGGGGGGCGGGAAAAGAGAAAATTTTGAAACTCTTCAAGAAACGAGACAAGGGGAGAGCAGTTGAGATGCAGAGCCCGAATTATGCACAGCACGGCCGAAGACTTCATCATCCTTAGCAGCACAATATGCAGGGCCAATGCATGTCCGACGTTGGAGAGAGGCCATGCAGGACCTACGTCGGTCAATGTTGGCCGGACATTGGCCCCGTTTGGGAGGCCAGATCCATTATGCGGGCAGGGTCAGAGTTCTTGTCCGTGCCACCATCACTGTGACTGGTGCCTTCGTAATCGTCGTATGCATTCCAGGGTCCTTTGCTGTCCTGGATGGGGAGGATGCTCAGTGAGGAGCGCGAAGAGGTGCTGCTTGTAGAATGAGTTGACGAGCACAAAGCCAGTCGCTGCAGGGCTTCCTCGTCCTCTGATCCTTTCGGCTCTGTGAACAAGGAGGGGAGGATCAGAACAACTCCAAGTGGTTGCTCTTTGCGTTTTACTGCCTTAAACTGCCGCGCATGCTTTATGTATTGACACGTTGGAAAGTAGTGCAAAAAGTGAGAGAAAAGAAAGGATGGCTACAGGGCAGTCCAATCGCCCTTTTTTTCCCATCCTGTCAACTCACTATCCAGCCCAGCAAAGCATCATGCTTTACGTAGTCCTTCATACACTTGTCAACAGGTCTCTATTAAAGTATTAAGGGTGTGCAAGTATTCCAACCTTTCAGAAATTGGCTACAATAGTGCCCTATTCAATTCGGTCTTCAAATCAAATAGTCAGTACTCATAAATGTGAATATTTTTACAATAGCTTTCGATTATTTCAGAACTGAGTGCAATCAAACATAGAATAGCAAAAGTGAAATAAATGTAAACTCCGTGGTGCCCACAGTATAGGTATAAAACCTCAGAACTTATGTAATCGATCAGGCTGCATCACTCAGGAAGCCAGACATTTTACTGGCTATACATCACTCACACTCTCCTAAAAGCTGTCTACGTGCAAACAAACTGCTTATTGGTTCCAAATGCTCCATTTGTGCCTATAATTAACGCTTGATAATGTGTAATGTAAATACAAAATATTGGTAATATTGTTAATACAAGGATGTGAATGTGGTTTTATAGTTATTGTGAAAAAATGGTTATGAATTATTCAAAAAGTATTCTGTACTCGATTTCCTTCTAGCACTTTTTGATTTGCATTCGATTCAATCTCAAAAATAGCTATTCGTATACCCGCAGTTTTTATGAATAGTGAAAACTGCGGGGCTAAAGCTTGTTGCAATTAACATTTCCGCCGGCACCGTTGGCATTGCCATCATATTCCGTATAAAGCCTACGTGCGATTACATCGTCGCTGTGCACCGTATGCTGTTTGTGCGAGTGAAAGCATGCAAGAGTGAGCCAACAATGATGGCTAAATCTTGCGTGTGCAAGGGAGGAAAGCAGGGAAGCGCGCCGTCTTCCATTGTGTGCAAGGCACGGGAGAGGGGGGGAGGGTTTCTTCTACTCCGGCGGTGGCTGCGTATAAGCGCAGCCGCACTGGCTTTATCTTGAAAGAAATCTGTGATAGGGACAGAATGCGCTGAGTGCCGATAGCTTTGGGTAAGCTTGCCGCTTGGTTTGCACTGAAGCGAGGCAGCGTGATTTGCTTGCTGCTGCTGCCCCGCTTTCTCACCACAGCGTTTTGACAGCAAGTCTGCATGGTCAACGAGCGAGATGTGTTCGTGCTTTCTTGTGTACACCTGACACCATGCTGGTTAATTTAGTTAGTAAATGTTTACACGTTTACACGGCCGATAAAGCTGCCATCATTACTTCATTTAGCTGTCTACTAATTTGCTATTGTAATCAATGCTTCGCCTTTTGGACGAAACTGCAACTTTTTTTGTTTGTCACAACCACATGAAGCCAGCAGACAATGAAACCAGGAAAGATAAAGAGAAAGTAGCAGTTGCTTCTAAGTGAAATGTAATAATAATGAGGAAAACGAAAATTAATGAAATGAATTTTCTGCAAAGGAGGACCAAAACCCCCCCCATCTTCCACATTATGCACGCAGTGGTCTACCACTAAGCTACTATAGCAGCAGCCTTCCCATCTGCTTTCCTGTGTATTTCAGGTATTCGCACAAGATCCAGCCCTGGGAGTGTTAGTCAGCACAGTTTAAAGGGCACGGCGGTGGATGTGGAATCCCTTTTAAAGGTAGGCTTCGCAGACTACTATATGAAATTAGGAGCAGCCAAGTGGCCGATAAATCCTGTATACTATACCTCACGGCATCTTTTCTGGGTGTCATTTTCTGTTGGCTTTGTGTACTACACCTCTAGTTCTGTTCCGCTTTTAAGTTGCATACAGCTGACAACATTTTGTTGTTGGTCGCTTTCTTTTTTACAGCGAAAGCTGTATATGACTAACCTTCCATAGTTTTTTCGGCGTCCGGCAACAAAAACGAACTTAGTGATTTCTAACAAAACCATACACAATGACTTTCATTGTTTGCTTTGTGTGTGATCACGTACGGGCACATTGCGGTGGCGCAGATGTCAAAATGCAGAACAGATTAAAACGCACGCTGTTAAAAATAGTGTGACATCAAGGTTACCACAGTATATAAGCAGGAGAGCTACCGGCACTAAAACAGCTGTGTTATTGATGGGACGGACACATATTTTATACACATTCAAAAACAACATGCGTATGAGGAACGCCGGAGGGAACAGCAACGAGAATGTAAATGGCGCCGGTGCGGAATGACCACTGACGAACAACGTTCTTGTGATGCTGAACAAAAACGACAACCCCAAGCCCGGGCAACCATTCCATTCTGTGAAGATGGAATGGCAGCGAAAGCACTTTGCTTTTTGTTTGAGAGCTTTGACTGTCGTCAGCTTTCGCTGCCATTCCATCTTTACAGAGTGGAATGGTTGTGATTCCTTTAACGCACATTGACATTTCACAACAAAATCAAGTACAGTCAAGCCTCATCGTAATGAAGTCGCTTCTGACATGAAGATATGTTTGTTATATCCAATGTTCGCTAAAAGCATTTATATTCATCGATGTCGGCATTGACAACCATTTTAGATTTACTTTGTTATATCCGATAATTCATTATATCTGTGTTTGTTATAATGGAGTTTCACTCTATTGCTCACTTCACGCTCACTTAACTTCAAGGCTTTTGTCTGAAAAAGTCGGGCACCGTGAGACAGAAGCAAAACTTACCTAAAGGCTCCTCCTTCTCCACTTTAGTGGAAATGCAAAGGTTCTCAGGTCCTGGTGGCCCTTTGCCATCGGGAGTGCTCTTGCTTTTGGGCTTGCGCTTGCGAGTCTGGATGCTCTCCTTTCGCATTGCCAAGGGCCGGTTTATCTGCGCAATGATGAGGAGAGACACATGTGGGAGATCGTTCAAGAGGCCAGCCCAAACGACATCACTCTGAGCTTGGTGCTCCTCGCTGGGAATTGGATTTCTGTTTTTGCTGCTTACTGTTAGAAGAACAAAAAAGGAGAGAATTCTGCTGGCCACTTCATAACTACGTAGCCGACGGGTGACACTTGAACATCGGCCAGCAGGGAGGAGAAAGGTAGTGAGGTAAAAAAAGATTGACAGCTTAGAAGAAAGTAGAGATTAGGAGAAAGAGAAAAGCGAAAAAAAAAAAAAGAAAAGTGCCAATTACAATGTTTACGACAAGAGCTGCAGAGACTTCCACACTCGCAGCACCAAATTCACTGATGCATATATTTAGGGGTGAAAGCAGCCACGGGCGTTTTGGAGCAGCTCCAGGAACAAAAAATTTGCTATTTTGAAGCACATTTGGAGCAAGAATTGCTCATTTTGGAGCAACTTGATAAAGCACAACATACAAGTGAAATACAGGCAGATAAAAAAATAAAAGGTGTTCATTATTCGACTTTGCAGAACAGTATTAAGTTACACACTGGCTGTGCCAAATAAGTGAGGCCAGGAAATAAATAATGAATGGCTTTACCAAAACCATGCTCACTTTGTTGGTGGTGTTGTTGCTCATGCTTGTCATAACTATTTTCTTTTCTTTTTTCTTTTCTTTTGCACACAAATACATAAATAATATGTAGGTTTAATTAGGTAAGTTTCTTTTTAACTAACTTAGTCGATAATGTGTCAATGCAAAGGTTGTGACGGGTGTGTGAAAAAAAAATGACAGATTACAGTGTTTAAAGCAACTTGACAGCTTAGAAGAAAGTAGAGATTAGGAGAAAGAGAAAAGCGAAAAAAGTTGGTCTGTGATTGTATAGCCCAGGATATTGGGTGTTTACACAGAGTAGAAAGCCAGTGAACTTTTTTTCATGTTTATCATTGACAAAAAAGTCAAGTTTTTGCCCCAAGGCATGTCTTTCTTTCCGACCAGGAAGAAAAACAAACAGCAAAAATTGTTAAACATACCACGTGGCACGGCGCCCTCGTGCCAATAGTATCAGGTGTCTCAAACATAAACCTTGTCAACTAGTGCACTGCATTTTACTCCCGTTCAAACCACAGCCGCAGCTGCAGCTTCGCATTTGACAAAGACCAAAGATGTGCGCTGGAAGTTCATAGTTGAAGAGGTTTACGTCTGACAATGCTGAAATCTCGAGCACGCAAACATGCTGCAATGGAGCTTTTTCTTTTTCTTCTTTTTTTTTGTCCCCTTTCTCTTTCTACTAAATTTCGTGGGATTTCCTCGTTACCATAAAAAGGACCACACAGAACCTATAGATCGATTTAAATGCTACTTTTCATCATTTCTCTGCATGTTTCACAACTATTGTATTGACACCATAAAAATAATGTGAGTTAATAATAGTTAGCTAATTGCACTTAATTATTTGTGCGGAATTAAAAACACCCATGACTAGTATTTATTTTATTTATTTATTTCGTATTTATTTAGTATGACCAACACCCATAAATACAGAGTAGCCTGATGCAAAGATAAAGCTGTCCATTATTTCAAATTTTTATTCGTATGAAGTTTTGTTCGGACAGCCGGTATCAACACATCGCAGAATAAGTGTGAAGCTACATGATCACTGCATGCTTGCCAGTTTTCCACATGCCTTGGGGCAAAAACTGACTTTTTTGTCAATGATAAACATGAAAAAAAGTTCACTGGCTTTCTACTCTGTGTAAACACCCAATATCCTGGGCTATACAATCACAGACCAACTTTTTGGACAAGCTTGGACTTATTTGCGGCCCTGATTCATGCCAAACGATGGCTTATCGAATTTTTCAGACTCTATTTGTACAAGATGTGTCGTGAATATCAGTGCAGCGAATGCAGTTTCTACCGTTTGCATTTTCTCCAGCTTTTTACGAATGCCATGTGCCCACCAAGGTCGACTAAAACGAAAACGTTAGGCCAGTGGCTTGCGTTCTGCAGTAACAAAAGTCTGATTTGTTGTGAAGAAAATGGAGTACACAGAATGGTCACAAGCACGTCCATTCTTGAAAGTCAATAAATATTTATTCACTTACTATTTGTGCATGGCCTACATCAAGAAAATTTGCAACCAAATTTGGTCCCACAACGCCTAAACACCATTTCCACATCAACAAAGATTATACCTTGTTCACCTTGATCTCTGGTCATGGCACCCCAAAAACAATGAAATGTTCTTTGAGTTAGAATGAGTTATTGTACTAATTATAATTACTTAGTTTTCTGAATATCCAACAATTGATACCTCGCTCCAGTGTGCCAGAAACCTTACTATGGGCTGTGTACAAATTTCTTGTATGAGATATCGAGGCATCAAACTGAGCATAGCAAAAGTAATTGTCTGGCTCCGAGTGGTGAAGAAGGTGAGGCCCTTAACATGAGCATATACCCATATGATACCCAGACTTCACTTGTAGGCTTCGTTTAGTTCACCTGTAGTTGACAGAGCTATTGGCAGAAATAGTTCAGGTGCTAAATGCACACATTTCGACGTTCCACATATACACAGGCCATGTCATATGGTTAGCCTAACTAAACTGAGTTCCCTTGAACATGTGGCAGCTTCTGCATAAAAGCACGAGACGTTCAAGAGAAAGCGAGGAACATTAAGCTACGTTTGTAAACCATGCTTCTGGAACAGCAACACGGCCACCGCTATGAGAGGAGGCTTTGTAAGCAAGAAAAAAACCCAAAATGAGAAACGCCTGATGACGCCCTCCACCAACTTGCCGTGATGTCATGAATTTTGAAGGCATCTCCTGGGATAAATTCAACTGTTTATCAGGAGTTGCATGCATTCCATTCTAAATGAACCAGTTACAAATTAACTAGCTACAAAGCAAAGTTTATGCAGGATCGCTGTCATTAGCTAAGGGTAGCACAACGCGTGATGGAATGGAAAATGGTAGGCCTACTTTTGATACAGGCAGCGTGCATTATTATTGAGCATATGTTAGCTTACGATTAATAAGATACTGACGTAGCAGTCGAGACTAACTCTTTTGGTCACAATGCCTCCATATGGAAATGGAACATACCTTTGACTATTACGACTAGAGGCGACAAGAAAAAAAAAGAAAAGGGAACATAGCATTGAACATAAATGTAACCCACTGTTTACCAAAAACAATTGCATATGTTTGAACTCCCTTTAAAGGGACTCACACCCGATTCTTAAGGACCTAGATTTTTATGGCGCAATGCAAAGCTCAGCCTCGGTAGTGCTTACTTTTGCAGCGGTTACTTCCAAAAGCGCGTAGATATTTAGCAAGCAGAATTTTTCAACCTGAGCAGCCTCTTAAAAAAAAGTAAGACTCCCTCATCTAGCAACACCAAGAAATGAGAGCGATGTCGGTAGTCCGCCTCACAAATTATGAAAGCCGCCCATCGTTCTGCTTTTATAGGAGTGAGTGTAACTGTGATTAACCATTTACATTTTGACCTTTTCAACTACTTTTGACAATAAAAAGCTAGTACAGTAAGTTCGCATTGTTGTACAGACATTTTCTATGTTTGTACCGCGTTTTTCCCCAAGTACACGCCTACGTCACGGCTGGCCTGCATCGTTGTTGTTCTGTTAACAGAGGAGGCAAGTCAACTTATATAATATGAAGGCGAAGACAGCGCCACTTTTCTACTCACTACAAACGAACATGCACATTCTAACCTGCACCCCATTGCAAGTTAGAAAAAACTTATTACAGAATAAAGGGTACTGCATTTCAGTACTAAATAAAGCGACCAAGAACCACGTACGCTAATAGTAGGTCACGTGATAGGCCTCTTATGCATCTTCATATTTTGACTGCGTGGGGCGCCAAAAGGTAATTTCTTGCGGCTTTTAGTGAAGAATTAAAAACATAAATCCACCTTTAATCAGAAAAAAATTTCTTGTTTTAGCCACTACAACACTGAATCATTATATCAGTGGGGTTATCTTGATGTTCTGAGCAATTCTGTCCCTTTAAAAGTCTCGAGAACTTTTCCTTTGCCCAAATGGACCAAATATGAAAGCATATTTTAAATTCATGATTTCACACACACCTACATGCTGGCACTAACATTCTGATGCAAAATTTAAAACAAAAGGGAGAGGAGAACTTAAGGTTCATTTTCTCTGCTATTAACCACCAATTTTCTGCCAAAAAGAGTACAAGTTTTGAAAGAATACTTTCCCTGCCTAAAAGTTATATAGTGTTGCTTGTTAGTGTCCACCTTGATAGCATCACAACATGCGTGCCACTTGGACAATCTGACAGCCTAGATAATCGGGTAGAACAGACGTGCTCACCTATGTAAAAACGCAGCGGCTCATACAGCTTTAAAGAAACACTAAAGGCAAACAAGAAGTCGACATAGACTGTTTAAATACCATTCCAGAAACCTTGCGACTCTTGTTTCGTGCCAAGAAAGGAGTTAGTTTACGAGAACGTTGCATCTGAAGAGACCGAATACCTTTTTCGAAATTCAAATCTCCCACCACCCAACCGGGGGAGTGGTGACGTCGCATATGCCATCACCGCCCTTTGCTGCCATCGGTGAGTAAAACGGCGCTCGACATAGACATATGGCGGCTCCGAGCCGAGACAGAGCGGTGGATTCGCCGCTGCAACTGCTCTTTGGTCAAGTGGCGTAGACCATTTGGGCATACCGTGGCATAACATGGAAGTTGAATTCTCCGCTACTTGCAGTTTGTGCAAGTTTCACGAGCCAGCAAAACCAGCGCGGCACTACGCGATAACGAAACTGCTAAACCTCGAAAGTATGGGCGGTGCAGAGTCGAGCGAAAACGAAACCTTTCGACCGCCTGCGTCGTTGTCAAGAATAATTTCGTTTAGTTTTTTTTCTCTAAAAATAAAATAGAACTGGATAAGTAGCATTTTATTTCGTCTTCTAATGCAATACAATGATGTTTTTTTTTGCAATGAGGGGTTGAGTACTAGTGACAGAACTTAAGTGAGGAGTGCTTTCGTCATCGGACAAGTGCTTGAATGTCCCAGGGGATTCTCTAATCATGTCCTGCATGTACCTCAGTTTCTCGATTACTGACGCCCTCTTCGTGATAACATTGACGCCTTACAGATTCCCAAGCACTAATCTGTCACTTTAGCTTGACTTAATATTTGCCTGTAGTGTCCCTTTAAGCTTTGAAGGGCTGGAGGCAAATGCAGCTTTGCAAGAACTTTGTAGAAGAGTAAGGCGTCACACCTTTTCTGGAAACAGGTGCTTTTTTTTTTTTTGCCAGTAGGTGCAGAGAAAGAGAAAGTTAACCCCGCTAAGCCCGAACACCATTTCACATCAAAAAAAAAATTAAAGCAACTTCTTCACATTTATCTCAGGCCATGAAGAGTGCAGTAAACCCACGTTATAATGAAGCTGCATTCCTCGAAAATATGGTCGTGACCCAAGCGCATGCATTTTAAAGGGACACTAAAGCGAAACAATAAATCAGTTTAGACTAATGAAGCATTGTTTGAGAACCCTGCAGGCAGTCATTTCAAAAAAATAATTTGATTATTAGATGAGGAAATGAAGGTCCAAGTATCAGCATTTGAATTTCGTGCCGAAACCCCAACGCCGCTAAGTCAGTGTGACGTCAGGGATTCCAAAGTATATTTTCGCATTTGGGCCGCGTTGGCTGAGTAAAGGTTCCCGAAACTTGCCATGTTTAATATTTCGTTCCTTTAGAACACAATGTAGTCAATCTGTACCGCTATATACAATTAGTAGGCCCTAGAAGATGCCATCAAAATCCAAGACCTCACAGCCCCCAGGTGCGGGAACTTAAGTAGGCGTCGCCACCCGTATTTCATTCTTGCGCTTTTTCTGGCTTACCAAACGTCTTATCGTTGTAAGATTGGTGTTTTTGTTGTTGTAGAACGGCAATTTACTGATGCTGAAGAAATCATTTTTCAGTTTAGTGCCCCTTTAAGCTGGATTACTCGAAGCACGTCAATAAGCTACTCCACTTAGAGCGAAATGGCAAAGGGCCCACGCACACTCGTGGTGGCGTTCACAGCAAGTTTCCATGCCGGACGGGCGAGCGACCCCCTCTCTGTCACCAGCTATGCCATCGCACTGCCTGCGCACCCTTCTCCTGCATGCTGCACCAGTGGGCTATAACTAGGCAAACCCAGCTGACCACCTTCTCTGCACCTCAATAAAGGTCTGGTTCACTAAATATTTTGCACTTATACCAGCGTCACATGGCCACTTCCGATGGCGATTGAGCCTGATCTGGATCAAAATGCCTGACCGTGACTGGCCCACTATTGCAGCCCACCCAAAGGAGCCAAATACAACCAAGAAATTCAATAACGATCTGGCTCTATCACGATCGCACTATTTCCGCTACACTTGCTTAGCTTTTAAGGGGTTGTCGCTTTTATCAAATCATAGCTTATATTGAATCTTTTAGCCATTCCATTCACTTCGTTATGACAAATGTTTACTGTATGATGATACAAAGAAAACAGTTAAATAATAATTGAGTAATAATTAATTAATTAGTAATCGATTTGCTGAATTATCCGTAACTAAAGACTCCGTCCAGCATATAAATAAAGCTGGCATGGGCTGTACATGGGGTTTCCAGCACTTAAAATCAAGAGTTTTTAGGCAATAAATTCAGCATACCAAAATTATGTGTTGGGTTTTGCAGGGTTTAAAGAGGGGAAGGGCTGGAAGGTCAGCTTGTACTACCGTATTTACTCGCATAATGATCGCACTTTTTTGTCAGAAAAATTGACGCAAATTCAGGGGTGCGATCATTACGCGGGTTAAATTTCCCGCGAGAAAAAAAAAAATTTTTTTTTCGTCCAGCGTTTGCTGCGGGATGCGGGACACCAAAACAAAAATGGCGGCCGGCGGAGCAAGCCGAACGCGCCGAACGCGATCTTTTTTTTTTTGTTCTCGTGAGTACTTTACGTGCATTGAAACAGTTTCTTCCGTATCAGTGATGAATAATATCGTTAATATCGGCAAGTTTGCGGCAATAACGTAGCCATGTCCACTTTGAGGGGACAGAGATGGGCGCGCTTAGCTGCCAGTGACATAGAAACACATGGCCGGCATGTTGCGGAAACTGCGGCATCTGTCTTCACTACTATCCAAACACGGCACGCTTCCGCTAAGGGTAGGCGAATATCTTAGCTGTGTTACAAGCGTCGGCGTATGAATAAGGTACACTTTTAACGTATCAGTGTAAACGTGGCTACTATCATTGCCGCGCGCGATTTGTTGCGTGCTCACGAGTGCAGATGAAAAGAATCTAAAGGCGCCTTTTTTGTTTTTGTTGACCACAACCATTATAAAGCCCACCCATAATAAAGGCAAGTTTGGTTGTACGTCTTTTTGCCATGGAAGTGCGGAAAGTGATGAAAGTAATGAAATGAGGCATCTACTTAAGAATGTTTGGTGCGTACAGACGAGTCGTTCGCGTAGCATTCGACAGATGGTAAGCGCGATCATTATTAGCTAGACTTGGCACACGACATATCGCTGCGGCAAGTTCAGGGTGCGATCATTACACGGGAAATAAAAAAATTCGAATTTTGACGACAAAATTTAGGGGTGCGATCATTACGCGAGTGCGATCATTATGCGAGTAAATACGGTACTGTGTTCTAGCCAAAGACTCAGCAGTGGGAAATAAGAAAAAGGGAAGAGAACCAGAAGGAGAAAGGAAAAGAAGGTGATGATATCCAGAGAAATAGTAAGTGTGCATGAATGCACATTAGAATGACCATAAGCACTTATTACAGTGAACACACTGTTGCCTGGAAGCATGCTGACAGGAGGTTACTATACAAGTATATTTACAAATGGATCAGCGGCAGTTGGCCAGAAGGCAGCAGCAGCACTAGCTCCAAATCATAGTCTTTTAGACATCGCTGGCCTCTTCCTCATCAATGGTCATAGCATCATCATCAATGGTCATACTCTCTAGCAAGATTCAGCTCAATCTCTCTAAAAAAGCCACAATGGCCTTCATGACCTGTGTAGTCCCCTTTGGCCAGGGACGAAAAAGAGGACTAAGACAAAGTGGTCAATTGTTTGTGCGTGCCAAAGATCCAATCACTGTCTCCCTTGCAAGTACAGTAAGCATGCACAACACACGTAGCGTATAGTCTCTGTCTATATTCTATAGGTGGAGCTATCCTGCATCATGGCAGCACCAAGCCTGCAACCACATTGGATTTCTGAAGTGAAGGCGCTAAAAAGACGGAGGACAAAGAAGAAACACACACACACAGGGCGTGTGTTTCTTCTTTGTCCTCCGTCTTTTTAGCGCCTTCACTTCAGAAATCATGCTTAACCAACACGCCCAACTATCCATCCTAACACCACATTGGAGGTTCGAGGGCTGTAATGCAGTGCACAGGGAATCGGTGCAGGTGATTCAGTAAAACACTCGAGAATCAAATAGGGCGCCCTTGAACAATTCACACTCACACCTGGTCCAAAACTTGAGCGCCTGTACATGCACCATTTCATAACACTCTTGTTTCTAGTAGAAGGTGCTGAGAGCTGAAGATGAGTGCGAGTACTCTTCATACCACTGCACCACGTGCATGGAGTCCCAGCACATTCAGAAATGCTCAGCTACGGTTTTTAACTAGGATTGTGCTTGCAGCAAGGACCAGGGATGACAGAACCAACATGGAAGGACCATCTCCGGCCTTTTGCTGCACCACAATTCTGGTGAAAAAAATTGCACCAACTAGCCCAGCAACATGTTTTACTCGGGTAGGATGTCCATAGAAACCTACGCAATGAAGCAATTCCTGTGTAGAAATGGGACGCCTTAGGGATAACTACGCTTCTTAACTTTCAGTGTGACGGTACTAGCTGCAGTGCTGCTACTGTGCTGTGCTACCGGCCACAGGATGCAGTTTGCACACAGAAGCAACAACAAAAAAGCAAGCCCACAACTACCTCATTTGTAGCCCAGCATCACCCCTCTATTGTCAGAAGTTGAGGTGGCACTTCATTCAAAGGATTCTTCAATAATATGACGCTTATCAGTTTCAAATACCAATACTCCTCGTAATCACCTCTTTTAGCTTTCCCTGACTCCACTCTGCTATCAATCAACACATCATCCAGCAGACGGAGGCCACTATTTTAGAAAATCGCCCCGTAACCAATTGAGATCTAGCCCAAAATGTCAAGATTAGTGTGGGGCCCAAGGAAAAAAACCATCAGAAACCATCTTCATGTGTTCAAGGCATCTGCTCGCTAGGTTCCCCAGATGCTCACCCCTTTCCAGAAGCAGGAACGAATCAAGGGCTCCCAGGCTCTTTTGGCAATGTGCAGTGGAAACCAGGAGGACTTTTTTCAAGAGAATGATCACACAGGAAGAAAGCTGTGCACATCACTGTGATCTGGGGACTAAAGTTTAATCGATGCAATGGAAGCATCTGGGCTCGCCAACTCCAATGAAGGCACCTTCCCAACCCTTGGCAGACAAGGTCATGCTTACAATCTTTTCGGACCAGCATGGTGTAGTCTTGATGGATTTGCTAGCAAAGGGGACCACGATTACCGATGCGGAAATCACTGCTGAGAGAATCGCTGGAGGCCATCAAAACCCAGAGACGTGGCAAACTCGTCAAAGGTGTCCGCCTTCTGCCAGACAATGGCCCAGTTCACAACCCTCATGTTACCCAGAAGGAGGCAGCCTGCTGCGGGTTTGAAATAACGAGAATGATTTCTGAAGTCACAATGCGGGATTTGGAGCAGTGTCGAATTCTACAAACGAACTAATTAAGGTTGCCTATAGATATGGGTGAAATGTGTCCTTAGGTGACACCTATGTAGAGAAGGACTAATAATTGTGCCAAGTTTCGTTGCTCTCAGCCCACAGGAAGTTGGCCAGGAGAAATCTTTCATGAATGCCACTCAGAACATATGCTCGTTAATGATGCCCGTCTCAGAATTTGGCCTACCAATTTCCATTCTGTGAACTGTAGCGTTACGCTTAGCCAATAAAACCGATCCTACATAGATTTTGTTATCTAACTAGGGGACATGTTTTAGGATGATCCCTTTCGGCGAAGGTATCACTTTCACGTGGCGCACATGACATGTTGGATGATTTCAGCAGTTTTGCTCAATGAGCCATACAGAGTGCACTGAAAGTGATCCTCGTTAGTAAAACTTCGTTAAACCGTACCTGCTTAAACAGTAGTTTCGTTTTAAAAGTAGTAAAGTCAAATCCCCGACTCAGTGGCCATTGAACATAATGTGTTTTGTATCCGCATAAACCGCACCAGGTTATTGCGTGCACATTGGTTAACACGTAGTGTCTCCACTTTTCGTTGCGCAAACACGGTGGTGCATCGTCTCCATCGGGCGACCCAACAGAACAACCAGCTTCAGAGATCAGAACGACGGCCTCCTAGCGCCCTGTGCATTTGCACATGAAGCCACATCAACATAATTTCGCCGCCGTGCCAGAGAGCGTTTTGGCGTCGTGCGATCAGGAACTCACGTCATGCCGAAGCTCGGATAAAAAAGGCGCCGGGTGCTCAGCATAGAAGGAAAATTAGACATCGTTCGTGCTGTCGAACGTGACATGAAGAAGTCGGCGCTGGCACACGACAGGGATCTGCTGTTGACTACAGTGTGTGGCATTTGGAATGCGATGAAGTTTCTCAGCAGTGCTGCTGCGACCGCGAAGAGATGTCGGCTACGAGGTTCGACTTTTCGACATCGATGCCTCTGTTGTTGCCGAAGTGTCGACTAGCGACAGTGATGAGGACAACATGGAAAGCAACAGCACGGGAGATTCAGGCCCGACAGTGGCAGAAGCTGCACGTGACATCAGCCTCATGAATGCAATCGTTGCAACGAGAACAGCACCCTGCAATGAAAGAGGCGCCCAGCGACTTGTGCAGCACTACCATGCGTGTGCACGGAGAATACATAACACCAACGACGAATCTGCTATGCGAGTGTTTGCCGAGAAGAGGGGGCTGGCTTAAAAGCTGGCTCGCAGCTTCAGTAAGTTTGAGGCCACTGTCGTCCCTGCTAGGCCGCGGCGGCATCATACGAAAATAACATTTTTGTCGCGCGAGGAGAATAAATACTGCATGTTTCTTTTCTCTTTTATCACTTTCTCTCTGTGTTCCGTTTTTGACAGGTAAGTGGGCGACCTCATGCTATTTCGGTTAAGCAGTACTACCGTTTAGTACGTACTTTTTCCGAGCTTCGGCCAACTACAGTTTAACGAGGTTTCACTGTACCTCCAAAACTGATCGTTCAAGAATACGCTTCTAGGTTTCTTGTCACAGCAAGCTCCGAAAACCAGACATAAAAGAAAAAAAAAATTCAGCTCCACTCATCCTCCTCCACAACAAATGAAATGGTGTTATAACCCTCAAGCCTGAGCTGTACTTGCCCAGCCAGTTTGTATAGAATTGCCAAGAACGTATTCCAATTATCTCACAACCCCCTTTTCTTTACTGAGCACTAACAAGTCATGCGCAAGAGCATGTTCCACTGATAACTACTGGCTTTGGCCAGTCATGCATACAGTGTTATAGTTTACATTTGTTTGCCGTCATGAGTGTAGAGAATATCATTGCAGACTTTCATGTACTTTGAGTAAATATCTGCCAACGTGTTACTCAATGTTTCCATTGAATCCAAGGGATAAAGCATACAATTATTTTTTTTATATGAGAGCATAATGTGCAAAAACTAGGCAACAAATAAATTTCGTAAATTACATTCACTTTTTCAGAAAACAACTTGGAAGTTAAAGGGATGCACAGATGAAATGATAGCCCATCCTTTAAGAAGCTGCATCATCGGTATCACATGCTTCCTAAACCTAGAACTCACATTGTGAAGCTTGAAGTAGAGCCCACAGGCATTGCAGACAGGCTCTCCTTCGTTGTTCCGCCTCCACAAGGTAGTGGCCGTGGTACCACAGTTCGAGCAGCAAAGACCAGCTCGGCGGGAAGTAGTTGGTAGCTGTTAACAGGAAGACCAGGCACGGTGTTTTAACCTATACACTGTTCCTCACAACATACCTCACAAGTGCGCCCATGCACCCCCTCATACTCTTGAGTATACTAGTTTCGTGTATTAAGCTCGCTTCCTAACTCTTGCAAAGCAGGTTGTAAAAAAAAAAATATAACAGATCAGTGTCACCTATCTGAGGAGTGGTCAGCTAAAGGCATAGAATGTACGGGTTAGATTTCTGACAGCAGGTGGACTGTACATCTTAGTGCTCTGTCAAAGCTTCATCCTGGCAGTACAGACACGACAAGCCAGTGTGCCTGGTCCATCGGCGCTTTGACAGCCGAAACTTGAAGGTAGATAAATTCTGACTTGAGACAAAAGCAATGACAACGAACCACCTCATCAGCGAAGCATGGGTGCCCGCTGAATGAACACAACAAGGAAAACAGCAGTCAAGGGGTTAAAAAATGGGAGTGCACTCGGAAGCCAGTGACACTACACCCCAGATAGGGGAGAATGAAAAAAATATAAAGCAAACCTGGCTTGCTGATCCCAGCCGTTTTACAATTGAGATGCTCTTAACCAGCACATTACACATTCATTTATTCACTCGTTAACTATGTTTTGGCCGAGAGCGCGCCAGTAGGACAGATCCCAAGAACAGTTAGTTATGCCGAGATAGACAGTACCACATAGTGAATTACAATAATACAGATCACTGTTGATAATAGTACATTATTATACAGTTGAGCTTTTCTCTGTGCTTACACACAACACAGTTAAACTGCCCCAACCTACAAAGCAAGATAAGATGCATAAGCAGTGCTGTGGCCATGAGAAATTTTCTTGCATCCACATAATGTGAGCAACATTTCGTTTCACAATGTTCACATTGCGCCAAGCTATTTTTCTGCTAATGAAACTGCAGAGGAAGGCTAGAAACAGCTGCCAGCTATGACATGCTGTTTGTCTAGCATGCCAGCAAACAACTAGAATGAATAATATAACTGATAAAAAAAAACACAGAAATGTCCAGCAGAAAACATCAGCATCAGTTCCAGGTTATAGATTTCACAGCCTACGCTTCCCAGCAGCAGACAAATGAAAATTAATGTGAACAACTTTGATAAGCTTGTCAGTATTCCCATGGTTGTATTATGTACAGAATTTTTTTATTTAATTCTACTCATTTCTAATCGCCTGTTGCACCAGTGGGTGATCCCAGCAATGGTGGCAGCATGGTGTGCAAGCCAATAAAAAGGCGAATGTGAAAAATGGGGAGGAAAGAAATCTTTACAAAAATCTAGCCCTTGCTGCTGGCCAGCATTTACCATGCTTCACACATAGCACCAACAGCAACACAAATATGCTCTGACAACTAAAAAATCGTATGAAAGTAGCACTCGTGCAGCAGCTTCGTTGCCAATGCTAACTGAAACACTTCTAAAAATGTTGGCATATAAAAGTCACCCTTTTCACTTTTGGACTTTCTTCTAGTGAAAAAATCAACAGGCTCAGCTCAGCTATGAGTCATATCTATAATTGTATACATCATTGCATTGCACTCTCCCCTGTGTGTTTTCTATGTCGGCCATACAACTATAAATAGTAGTTCCATTTTGCAAAGACACACCGGTTAACTTCTGTAAAAGGCCAAAAGTCTATCCTCAACATAGCCACACTCCGCCTTTTTCTGCCAAGCATGCAGCATAATATAGGTGCAGCTATGACACGAGTCTAGGTAATATGTCATTGTTGCTGTGTTATCGCACACTTTTTTGTTGAAAAGCTGGCAGGGGTTATCAGTACACAGCCTGCACCCGTCAGGATGATACCGGGTTCAGCTGAAGTCTACTCCACAGAACTGCTGCGCTCTTATCGAGCGTACCTTCTGATAAGATTAAGAGATAAGTCCCTTCACTGCCTTAAAACCAAGCAAACCATAACGGGAAAACCGCTGCGCACGAGCCCAGTGGTACAGCAGCTTGTTCCTACAAACTTTTTAACATTATTAGGTTAATACAAGGAAACAGAGCCAAGCAAGCAGGACAGCATTCGTGTCCAGCTGCACAAGCACATCCTTTGCTTCAAATGTCGCAGCTTGACACCCGACAGCTGGCACTCAGTGACATACGCGAGGCAAAACGAGGACGTGCACGAGCATTGGGCGTACAAAGGCTGAAAGCACCACGCAGTCCATACTAAACTTGATCTCACTAACTTTTGATATAGAAATCGCCTGACAACTAATTAAGCGCTGTTCAAGCTGCCAGCCCAGGGATGAACCTCAATTATAATAGTGTAACCATCCCTGCTGTGCAGACTACAAATTTTCAAAGAGATAGACCGATTGCATGATAGACAGATTCAGGCCCTGAACCCCACTTCGCTGCCTTTCGTGTGAAGTTTGGCATCTGTCGGTTACCCAATCGGCATCTTTCGTGAACCACAGTAAATGTAGACGCACATCCATACGGTCTATGACGTTTCCTGCAGTAAATGTACATTGCACGTTGGGTATAGAAGTACTTTGATTACAGCTACAAAAAAATGAATGCCTATAAGATAGTCAGTCGCCCCACAATGGCTTTCCACGAACCAAGCAGCACTGGCTGATAATTGACTTTAACCTCCGACAACAACGCAGCTAAACATAAAAAAATATCACAACTGGATTAAAATTTTGTTAGCCGTATCCAATATCCATTACAAAAGCACATGCAAAAACTGAAGCTCGATTTTTCACTGTTCTGTTTTGTAAAGTACAGCAATACTATCGACATGCTGAAATGTCTTTCTACTGGCAATTTGATTGAAAACCAGTTTACGTATAGGCAGCACATGCATGGAAGGCTTTATGCATAAATAAAATGACGAATTGCATTTCTTTTCCTTCATTACTTTTTACACTATCAGCTTTCAAATTCAAGAGAAAGGAAAGTTTTGTTCAAACTTTCTTTAAAATGTAATGACAAAGGGATTAACTTGGTATCCAACTACGTGCAACTTCAGTGCTGCAGAAAACACAGTAGAAGATATGTGCAGATTTCACAATCTTATTACTTCTCACAAAAATGTGGCCACTATACTTCAACCAAGAAAAATATGAAAAATATGTGAATGAAATTGGCTGTTCTGGATGAAACATGCTTGGAACATGGTCAGCAATTTCAGTAACTTGTTTGGCAGCATGTAAGTGGGAAAAAAAAAGTAATTGAAAATGAACAAACGAAAAAAATAAGCAGCAGAACAGATCCCCTCCAGTGTCAACATAAAGTAAATGAGCAAGTGCAATCCACTGGTCCAAGTAAAGAAAAAGATATAATATAGTAATAGTAAATAAATGTTGTGATTTTACATCATAATACCATGATATGATTATGAGGCACACTGTAGCGGGGCACTCTGGATTAATTTTTATCAAGTGGGATTCTCTTAAAGTGCCCCTAAATCTAAGTACGCAAGCGGTTTTGCAATTCACCATCAAACTGCAGCTCCCACAGCTGATATTGAACCCTTGACTTCCAAGCTTGGCAATGCGAAGCCAAGGCCACTGAGCTACCGCAGCAGGTATCTGTACAAAGTCACTCTGACTAGGACAGTGGTGTATTTACCACTATAATCATAGGTTGTCATCGGCTATAAAATAAAATTTAAAAAAATGCCCCTTGGCAATGCATTGTGTAGTGGGAAAAGTATGCACAGAAATAGAACAAGTAAGGAAATACACAAGACTAAACGCACCCACTACACTTGGCTACAACCAATGGCGCCTACTTTATCCTCCCTCCCACGCAGTCTAATCGCTCTGTGGTCCTGGAAATCCTGCTACTTAGGGCAACCCAAACGTGCGACCAGCAATTCTATAAGCCTGCGCAGCCCATGGAGAAATTATTTTTTCGTGAAATCCGCAACTAATAAAACTACGGAAGTTGGTGCACCCATTAGATTGTCATGTTTCCTTGTTCGAGCAGAGTTATAGCATGAAAAACAGAAAGAAAGAAAGAAAAAGTTCTGAGGACACAAGAAGACAAACTGGACCCACACGGCACTCAGTGTTGGTCTGATGTCCTCGTGGTGTTTTACACTGTAATACCAGTGATGCATGGCCACTTCTGATCGCAACTGACTCCACTGCAAACGCTCGAAGAAAGGAGACAATCGTAACAGAAAATTTTTATCCCGATTGGACTTGACAGTGACTGAAAGTGCAGGTGTGATACTGGTATAACTCGCCTTGACGAGCTGAACCAACAGGCTCATAACCCAACCCTATTCTTTGTTCGGGTTTTGAGAGAATCAGTAGACTGGAATTTCTAGTTTATCCCATAACTCACTGTCCTTACTTTCTTTCTTTTTTCCATGTGTTATTATTAAATTCTGGAGCTTTATGTGCGAAAATCGCAATCTGACTATGAAGCACGCCACAGTGCAGAGAACCAAATTAATTTTGATCACCTGGTGTTCTTTAACATGCACTTAAATCTAAGCACACGAGTGTGTTTACAATTTGAAATGCTGCCACCGCAGCTGGGACTGAACTCGTGACCTCGAGATTAGTGGCTCAACTTCGTAGCTACTAAGCTACCATGACACATCCTTTCACTGTGTTAAAGGCGCCCTGAACCACTCCCCTCGGGCTTGGTGAAATAACATAGTCCGTGGGGAGCGTATGCTGCCATGAACATCTGAGCCAAGTTTTGCTGTCGTACGCGGTGTGTGGACCTCGCAAGCGCAGCACGAAGTCACCTTTCTCTCAAATGCTCCCTTTTCAACAGAAGCCTGCTTCTCATTTTCTTCAGGACGCTGTATTTCATAATCAAGCGGATTCCGATACGCAGCTGCTATTGATAGCTGCGGTCGGCTATGTGGCGCAGATACCGCAGCTGCCCCGAGGTGCCGCCCTGTGTCCACTGGCTAAGCGCACTGATGCTCACTGAAAACAACAGTGTTTGGCTTACATTTGGCACATGATAGACGCCAAAATCTAAAGTCTTGACACCTACTTTAACACCTAAAATTAAATTTGAACTGCGTGTCACGGTGACATTTAGAAGGCACGTAAATTTAGAAGGACGCGCGCAAGTTCGCATCCGCGCGCCCACGCATGTGCAGACGGTGCGGCACGGCTCGTACGTGTCGAAACGCGGCGTGATCTCAGGAAACAGCTCCTCTCTGTTATTGCGCACTTGGGTTGCCTCGCATCGGCGCGCCTGGCTACGCAGCTACGGCGCGGTACAATGAGCTCTCAGTGAAGCAGACTTAAATAATGCAAGAAAGTGCTTCTTCTTTGCTTTTTGTGCTGATCTAACACCTATAAAAATATAACAATTAAGTTTATGGATATCGAAGCATTTTGAAACACTGTCAATAACAAAGTACAAAGCAGCGTCTGCCAAGGTGCCTGTGAGTGAGCCCAGTGAGCACGCGCTATCGGGTGTCTTTGTGGATGCAAGCCGCCATTCCTCGCGAGGCACGGCAGGCGCTATGCGCGCGGACACGAGCTTGCGCACGTCCGCAAGTGAATGTGTCGTCTCGGCTTTATATACAGCACAGAAATATAGCACTAACTTACGATCAGGATTTTGGCAAAACCCTTGTACACACTGTAACAGCGAAGACAAATTTTGAACACCTGAACTGGAATAAAGAAAGTACTAAGGGAGACAGACAAGGACATTACTGTCCTTGACTGTCTTCCTTGCTCCTTTGCTTTTTTCAGTTCAGCTGTAAAAAACTCATTTTAGCTATGAGCCAGCTAGCTCAGTTAAATATTTTTCTGATTGTAACAGTTTTCCTTAGCTTTGAACATGTCTCATGTTTGTCCACTTCAGATGCTCTAATAAACACAGTCTACAGAACTTCCAATTTTGTTTCAGGTGCAGTGCTTTAAATTTGTAAACTTCATGCTCTACTTCTTTTCTTAACCTTACCGATTTTCGTAAAATGTAAACATAATAAAGCCCTAAACCAAAATTTTGCTTCTAACTGTCACTAGAACATGGCTTTCCTTTTTAAGTGCAATGAATTTCATTCAACTCAGTTCAGTGGTTGTCTAGAACCCGCATTTCTGCATTTCACACATGGAAACAGGGAAATCAGAGTTGGCCGCAAGCTAAAACCTTTAGGACAATAAAGGCAAATACTAAGTCAATGCGGACAGTTAAAATATCATTCCACAAACCTCACAGTGCTCGCTTTATGCCAAGAAAATACTTGGGTTATGAGAAAATTGTGTCTGAAGAGTCCGCATACCGTTAGCGCAATTCCAATCGCCCGCCCCCGATCGGGAAGTGGTGAGCATGCCTACGCCATCACCGCCCTTTACTGCCGTCAGTGAGTAAAACGCCACCTGACAGACAGCACTATGGTTTTCTGTGCAAAACATAAACGCATGGCCATACAAAACCAAGCCAAGGCAAATCGTTGGATTCACCGTTGAAACAGCTCTTAGTCAAGTAGCATGGATCGTTAGGGAATCCCACGACATCACATGGACATGGCATTCTGTGCTACTTGCAGTTTGTGTGAGTGTCGCGGGTCAGCAAAACCAGCGCAACACTATGCAAAACAAAACTATTGAAACGCAGAAGCAGAAGCAGTGCAGAGTGGAGAAAATTAAACCATTTGACCACACACGTTGTTGTTAAGAGTAACGCCAAAACTCTTTTTTTCTAAACATCAAATAGAACTGGACAAGCGGCACTTTTTTCCCGTCTTATAATACAATACAATTATTCCTTTTTAAGAGTGGTTGAGTACTAGCAACAGAATTACGATAAGGAGTGCCTTCGTCATCTGGCTAGTACTTCAATTTCTAGGGAAGTCTCTAATCGTGTCCTGCATTTACCTATATTTCTCAATTACTAAAGCTCTGCTCGCTACAATAATGAAGACTTAGATGTTGTTTAGACTTATCACATTAGCTTGACTTTATATTTGCCTTTAGTGTCGCCTTGACCCTACAAAGCCCAACACATCATGTTTGATATGGCAAGTTCCACACCTCCAAATTCAGATTTAGGTACGGGCACGGAGCAAGACTTATTTGAGAAGAGGAATCTGCTAGGCCACGACAGCATGCACGAGCGGCCCTTTGAAGTCATTGTCGCGTGAGGAGGAAATGATGGCAACACGCCCGATGCGTCATCTATCGTGCCGCGGCGAAACCTGCATTTACATGTTCTTCTATGAACACAAAAATCGTAACATCGTCTCATAGATTATATATTTTCTCTGATTTCCTTCCATAACATCAATAAATAGAAGTGGCGGACATTTTCCAGCAGCTATTAATGAATGCTGTTCTAATTACAGCCATACTGCGCTTGAAATGAGCTACTAGTGCCGTATTTACACGACTGTAAGTCGACCCCCCCATATTGCGTGTGACAGGAAAAAAAAAACAGGCATACCCGAGGGAGCGCATTTTATAATGAAAATTTATCCGTAGCTGGCATGGTCACTGGACTACTTGTCTTCACTTGTGCCATCGTTATCGCTGCTACGGTCCCACAGCGCGTCGTCGTCCAGCAAAATTCCACACTTGGCAAACGACCACACCACGACATCTTGTGGAACAGCAGCCCATGCAGTTTGCACCCAAGCACACGCAGCCATCAGGGAGGCTCTTTCGACAGGTCCAGTTGGCGTAAGTTCGCTGTCTTCTGCCGCCAGCCACTCATACTCACGGCGGAGCAGGTCCTTAAAAGGCGGAGATCCGGGCTTGTTTCATGACCATGTTGCACTTCACTGGCAGGAACCGATCACGCATTTCAGCGATGTACACCGCAAGCTTGGCCTACAGCTCCGGAAAGCGTCCCAACTTTAGCCCGTGGGAAATTCTTCGCTTGCCATCACATGTGAAAATTTTGCTTTGCTGCAGTCGCCACTCTCGCACCACCCGTTCAGAAACATCGAACATGCGCTGCGCAGCAATTTGTTTCTTTGGCGCCAAGGACGTCAGCCCTCTTGAACGCTGCTGTGAACGAGGACCTTATGTTTAGTGGGCCTGGAGCACTCATGACGACTGAGGAAGCATGGAAGTAGCACGTACCCGGCATTCGAGTTGAACGCGTCAAACTAACGGCTACAGAGAAAGAGAAACACGTGAGTGGTGTCTGCTCTTCCATGAACTATCGATACTCCCTGCAAGCGCCGCCGTTCTGGGAGTGCCGACACGAATGGAACAACAGCACTTCCATCAACTATCGGCACCCCCCCCCCCCCCATAAGTGTTGTGTGCGCTGTAAAACCATCAAAAATGTTGAAAAACCCTTCCGGAAAGCAAACAAATGCACGGGATAGCGAAAACTATGGGTAGGGCCATAGAGCAAACATAAAATTGTAACTACGTTGTAGCTCCCCCGATTGGTCTCGTTGGTATCGCTTTTTTGGTGGTGCCATGTTTTGGTTTCGATTGTAAGTCAACCCCCCCCCCCCCCCCACTTCAGATTTTCAAATAAAAAAACATGGGTCGACTTACAATCGTGTAAATACAGTAGCAATCCCAGAGAAGACGACGTCTGCCGACGCTGCCAGAGCTCACTCGCTCGCATTCACTTGCCCACAGGATGTGGAAGGAGCCATAGTACATTTGGCGCACTTGATTTTTTTAACAGCATCCTACGGATCGTCAGACCCCTGAAGCGATACTATCGCAGGAGTTGGTAGTTCGCAGCAATGGTCATTAACGATGCATTCAATCATCTAAGGCACAGCAGGGAATAAGTTAGCAGAACAATCTAAATATGAATTAACGGCACAGAGGGTATGCACCGTCATTCGCTGGAACAAATCATACGTACCTTAGTGATCTCGCGCTTTAAAAAAATATGTATTACAGATTTGGCGTTCTCAAGGAAATACATCACGCAGGTAAATGCTCTGTAAGTGACGCATTATTTTTTAATTTTTCAAAGCATTTGGAGCCAGCGAAGAGGAACAAGAAACCCACCAATTCATGTGTAAAGCACTAGTGGTGAATCGCCACCTAAAGGCCTTGAACCGGTGAACCTCAAAGCACACCGCAGGCATTTTGCCTTCTCGGCGAGCCGACTTGGCACTCCAACAGAGGGCGCATAGGCGCCGTGACCAACACCCGTGACTTTATTGGGACTGTTTCGCCTCCTCAATAATTCTTGCTTCATGGGCATGGCAAACTTAATGCAAAGCTCGTAATAGTGCTTCTTATATGCTGAAACAAAGCTTCAGTTGTGGATAGTTCAGAAAACCAATTATTAATTACTCCCCCAATTTTAACTAAATGACATCTCATCGCCTTTTTTTTCTATAAATGTACTCTTTGTGGCCAGAAATAACAAAGGTGAAGGGAATCACGGTCACTGACCAAGTCTGATGAATAATCAGACGTTTTGGAACCGTGTACGGGTTCCTTGTTCACTGAACAAGGAACCCGTACACGGTTCCAAACAGAACAAGGAACCCGTACGCGGCTCCAAAACGTCAGATTATTCATCAGATTTGGTCAGTGACCGTGATTCCCTTCATTTCCATGCCTGACCAGACGAATTTTCGTCGAACCCTTGATTAAATAACAAAGGTGTTTGGGCTTGGTAGGGTCATAGAATAAAGGAGATGCCAGGACTAACCAGTACCATTCTTCGTTGTGGCTTCGCAGAGGGTCTGGTGGAGCCGTTCATCTTGTGGTAGAGGCCACAGGCGTTGCACAGGTAGTGGCCGGTGCCATCCCTGCGCCACAAGGGCGTGGAGATGGCACCGCAGTTGACGCACTCTCGGGCTTCACCGAACCCCGCATAGTCCGACGAGTCTGCACGGGAAAGTCGGGCAGAAAGGTGCGGCAGACAAGCCGACCCGCAGCAGAACAGCACAGATTAGCACACGGGGACAGTGAGATTTGTTGAGAGAGAGAGAATGTGTTTTTGTAACGATTCCTTTCCCAATCCATCAGTTACACATCCTTTGCAGTTGGGTCCCCCCCCACCATGCCATGCACCACTACTATAATCAATGAAATCGAGCCACATAACAAAGGATTGGAAATTGAATGGATCAAAAAGAATTCTTACAAATATGGCACCAAAAAGCAATTAATACCGGTATCAGCATAAACATGTAAAGTTGCCATACAGGCCAATTTGACCGCGAGATTAACTGTGCGAGTGCAGGCACGAGGGCTGTTAGTAGCCATCGGGAGTCTGGCAACTATGGTTTGGCTTTGCTCACTGAATAACAAATGTAACAGCATCCTTTTTCTTCTTTTCCTTCTATACATAGTCACATGTATTACCATGAAATAAAAGAAACTTTCAGGTGTGACGGCTTGGATGGCAGTGCACTATCAAAAACAACTAAGTGGTGCAACTTAAACTGCTGCCGTCCTTGATGCTTAACTCAAGCTTGGCCTACACTTGCATACAGCTGTGACATGGCCAGAACTAGTGGTATAATGGTGCAGGCAGAAACTGCGTGTGCCCTTTTTAAGTATGGCGATATTGGTTTGATGATAACAAAAAACGTGCCTGCAGCCAGAGTGCCAATGACTTGACAAACCTCGCTCATTGTGTAAAAAAAAAAAGTTCACTACTGCCATATTCCAAGCCATCATTTACCTTTGAGACATCACCCACCTCAATATATTGGAAACTACCTACTTTATAACATAAACTGTGCCATCACAAACCCACTACAATAGCCTGACGAGCATAAGCACTGATAAATCTCCGTATACATTATGGTCACTTTGTAAAGACTGTAAATGGCTTCATTTAAGTGTCAGTTATGCTGGCACGGTAGTTTACCGAGACATCTTCTTGAAGAAGACAGAGAGAAGCACAAGATCTTTAGGGAAACACTAGAGAGATAGACTACATAAGTCCAGACTGGTTGATTAGTGTTCTAAACTTATTTATGCATTTTCTCCTGGAAGACCACTGCTCTTTATCATAGTCCTAGTGACTTTAAGGATATTAAGTCATTTATGGATAGAAAAATCTACAATGACCGCCAACTCTAATTTTCACTCATCTTGTGCTGCAATGTATCTAAGTTCTTAAACATTACTAATTGATTAGCTACATAGACTCCCTACCATAATGAAATTACAGGAAGCCGTTGTGTGAACTTCAACAAGATGTTGCCCACCCCTTAATACACATGCGCCTACCACTCAATGTCTAAGTGGTCTATGGTGTATTAAACTTCCTTGTATGCTAACACTAGTCTATGTTAACTTTCATAACTGTGATGTACCAGTCGCATTTAGCTTAACATTTTTTGAACTATCGCTTCAACACCTTCGAAAGAAATATTTTTTTGTTGTTCAACCATCACCCAGTTTCATTTAACAACATAGGCAATAGTCTAGAAGAAGAACATAAGAATTAATTTAAGCTTAACAGGACAACACAATTACTCAAAAACCAGTTCACAGACTCAAAAGTACCAAGACATAGCGAGCTGGAAAAGCATAAATGCAAAAAAGGTGCAAAATGTACAGCCACGGCAATATCACTGAACTGTAATGACTGCTAATGTTCAAGTCACAGTAACAAAGTACGCGCAAACAGGTGACAACGTGATATACAACTCATGAAAAGCAATAAGTTGTTGCAAGTCTGCTAACAAAACCACAAACCATGTCACAAAGAGAAAGCAACTCTAAATACACAAAACATGTAGCAAGAAGTGTGAGGTCACGTATAAACACAACAGGGAAATTACTGTCCACTGAGCTAAGAAGGCAAATGAGTATACAAGCCAAAAACTTCCACAGGCTTTAAAAACAAATACAGCACAACTTAATATTCATATAAGCAGGAACAGCAGAGTCCTTAACATTCGCATCCACCAAGTTTATCATAATCACTGCCGAGTGCTTCTTGCCGTAATTTCTCAAAAAGGATGTCTTCCAGCACACATGTAGAGGCACGACAAATGTTACAGTGTTACAGTTATAAGCATTAAAAAAGTAGCAAGCAAATACATGAGCAATATTTTCCTTCTGGCACGCGCATTTCAATGCTATGCCAGCAGAGGAGATATTCATCAATGCTTCCAGACTGCCTGAAAAAAAGAAAACAACGTTATGACAACCACAAAAAAATAACACTGCTGCAAGCTGGAAAGACGGCTATAACGAATCTGCAAATTTGAAATTGACTTTATTACAATATTAAACTCCACTTTTCTATAGCCCGACAGCTCACTGATCGTGTGCCAGACATCTAAAAGGCAAATTTCATAAGAGACGGGAATAAGTACAGTTGCTGTTAATATAAGCAAGGTATTTCTTGCAGGCATACTTGTACTACTGCGAAAATCACACACTGTAATAAAGGAAGCACTAACTTTTTTTGAGGACACAAAATTGAATGCAATGAACATTCCCTCTTTCGGCCTCTTATCTTAATAATTATTTCATTTCACTCAACAATGTGCAACGTGGAGGCGAGCACGTGCCTGTCAAACGCAAAACTTAGATACTCCGAGAGAGAGAGGAGGGGAGAGAGAGAAACAACATGAAATACTGGATCATGCAAACAGACAAGCTGCACTGACCTGGACATCACCGGCATGTACACACAACGCCCTTGGGACAAACCTTTATGTACAGGAAACTTCAGCCGCGGGCAAGGCGATAAGCCTCCTCCACATGACCAATTTCACGCTTACCTCTATAGTTGTCCGGAAACGACACTCAAAATTGTGGAAACGCGCGCGTCGTCCGCAGCAGACATGCGCCAGTCACGTGAACCGAGTAGGGAATATCAACAAACTCACAGAAATCTACACGGTAAGTAAGCACCACAAAAAAATCCTGCCCTCCCGGCAAGCAGGTCGCCGTCTCGTGTCGTCCGCTTCAAGCCAGCAATGAATGCGCCTCTCGGTTAATGCAGCGATCCTTCCCATTCCATTTTGTTTTTGTTTTTTTTACACAACGCGCGTTACTATGGGATCATAGCAGACAAACCACGAATCTAACAACATAGCCCCTCGCGAACAGAACGCGTGCTACCTTCCCCTTTCCCAGCGCTGACGCACATATCAAAACGCGAAACCCAGATAGCACTTGTCAAGAGCGTCTGCGGTCTCCCGGCGACTGGGGCCGAACCAGAAACACAACAATACAAACCTGTCAGCTACAATGGAATGCGAGAAACGAAGCTCCGACGGGGCAGAGTATGTACTCACGTTCACCTCAATCAAAGCACGCAGTGAAGCCCACATGAAAATGTAAAAATAAAATAAAGTTAGAAAAAGGGAACAAAGCGGCAAGCCAGGTGTTGTTTCCAGCGCGGATATTTTAGGCCCCAGCAGCACTGCAACGTCACGGCAGACGGTAAAAATACGATTAAAGATGCGAGACGGCGATAAGCCTCGGCGGGGGCTGGCTCGGCGATCGTCAGGAGAGTGACGGACGCGAAAAATTTCTGACGAAAGTGTGTACGGGGTGTTGCGCGTTTCAGAACTTAAAAATGACGCGCCCCGAAAGCAGTGACAGCAGTAAAGGATTATCACGATTGTGGGATAGTGGGATGAGACGAAACGTTCCCTTTGCGGCCGAATATATAAACATATACCACTTTCTTCACCACAGGGAAGCATATCCTCCTAGTACACGACCGTCTGCGAAAACTAGGAGAAAGGATAAGGGGGAAAACTAGTTAGCCTCCGAAACCACCCAAGTTGCCCGTAGCAAAAGAAAAAAAAATGCAGCAGCGGATATTCCTTTTTATCGGAAGATCGTGATAGCCAGTCTCAGATAAGGCGAGCCACACAACAATAGGTCGATCGAGAGAGATTTGAGGCGGCGATAAATTGCATAACGCTAACCGAAATTTTGAGTGACGTGTCCGAGGACGCCCAAGAAATCGAACGCGTCGTCGGAGTTACAACATCGCGGCCCGATCGCAGAAAGGTGCGCTCCAGTGACCACCAACAAAGCGGAGATTGCCAAGCTAGTTTCTTGTATGTTTTCGTTTCGGAGGCTTACGGTAGCCTTCGCTATCGGACGCGATAAACGCTGTCGGCAGCCTGGCCTGCACGAGTGGGCTGAGGGTATCTGTCCGCTGCTTCAATACGATCGCGTCACAACTAATGAAATCGTGCAACGACGCGAAACGGGCCGCGTAAATCTGTATGGAAACAATAACATACTTGGTTCGAGGACGCCGCCATTACGTGAAGCGAGAGCTTCCTTTAGCTGGATTTGGGCGATGATACGATAAGCAGCGCCACCGGTGCGTAATAAAAACAATTGTACTCAAAGTCTTTCTTAACTTCAATCAGTTGACAAAATTGAAAATGTTTTCTTTTGTTTTATAAGAAAAACATGTTTATTTATGCAAGGTTTGCTTGTAACAACCGGTTTTCCCTGTCTGACCTACTTTTCTTCGCCGACCTCTGCCGCCGCTAGCACCCCTATTGGCGAATCACTCAACTGAGAGTGGCGCGTTGTTTGAATCGGATTTCAGTAGGAGGAAGTCGTCAGCGCTGTTCGCCGCGACGAGAATCGTACTTTCGCATTTTCATGAGTGCATCACTACACCAAGCGCAGCATACACACACACACACACACACCAGTATAATTATTTAGGGGAAATGAGACATCCACCCAATCGTAGCAATTGATACAAAGGAAACCCATACGGGTTCCTCGAAAGAAAAGCCTCGCACTTGAAGAAAAATTCGTGCTGGTCCGGGACTCGAAGCCGGGACCACCGCCTTTCCGGGGCAGTCGCTTTACCATCTGAACTAACCAGGCGGCAAGCAGACGACACTTGTCGCTTTACATTATGCATTAGTTAACAGCCATATAAATCACTGTATTGAATCTTGGGGCAGCACATATAATATCCATCTGTCGGCTTTTCTAACCTTTCAAAAGCAAGCTATTCGCATTACTTCTTTCGTATCTAGTCAGTAGCACTCTCTTCCCTTCATTATTAACCATAACGTGTAACCTTTATCCCGGCCTTATTATTATAATCTTTATTCTAACTATTATAACTATATTCTTTTTCAAAGCTTTTCCTCGTTACCTCTACCTCGATATAATTCCATCATACATAGTGGTTAATACAAATTGCACGCGTTTTCCTGTTAAGGAAAATCAACTTTGACCTAAAGTACCTACTAGTTATAAAAAAAATAAACTATTCTTCTTTCTGTTATTTCACTATGCATCCAGCACGTGCCGACGAAAAGCAATGTAATTTCCTTTTCAAATTTAAGACTCATGTCATCAAATAAATGACTTCCTATTTGGAGTAGACAAGTGGCTGTACACTAATCAACTGTGTATTGCATATGAATGTCTGTGCATACTCAGGAAAATTTTACTGATTCTCATGACCACACGATTTCCCATGCTATTTTACCATAAGCTATTTTGTGCCAGTTCTCCTTGCTTCTTCTTTTTTTCTTCAACTTGTTTTCATTCATATTTATGATTTTTTATCTCATCAGTGTGCTTACTTCGCCTTTTACGTTCAATAATTTGCACACATTTGTACTATATTGCAGATACTCTCACGTTCGTTTTACGTTGTTCTGTTACTTATTTTAATTCGTCGTAAAGGGTTCCGCCCGCAGCTTTTACTTCAGAATCCTTCCCGTATGAGGCTGTTCCTGTATTTACTTACCAATAAAGTTGAATTCGATTGATCCACATAATCATGCAAATTACGTGGCTGTTTATACGTAGGTCATTGCGGCGATATATTCTAGGAGCTCAGTGAAAATGCCTTTATCATCCAAAGTGGCCACAAGGAAACGAAATATAACGAACCCAGTTTTTATTTTCGCTTGTTGCGCTTTAAATATTTGCCCCAATTTCTTTCTAGAATCTTTGTCCACACGTGCAGCAGCACACGCAGACGAACTTTCCCTGGCAAGCAGACGTCTGCGTTTCAATCGTACTATAGTTCTTCCTACATATTGGCACGTGAGCTTGCTTATCTTTTACGGGTGAGCGCTTTTCACGGTCTAACAAATGTTATCGCTCAGTGTGGGACGCGCCTGCATGTATCGGAAGTTTATCAAATGTTATCGACGGTTCTCTTGTCACCGAAGCTTGCGTAATCTGATTGCACGTGCGACGCGAATTGTGTAGAACTTTCTGGAAGACACGCAGGCGCCACCGAACACACTGGAACCTTCGATGACTCGCGTACAAAAGCCGACGCGCTTGACCGGCAGATAAGATGTTCGACGATCGCCGACTGTGTTCGCCGTTCTTTTGAGTGTGTAGCCTGTTCTTGAGGGAACAGGTTCGCCCAATAAAACACGAATTCCGTCATTCCCAGTTTTGCTGCTTTCTTCACCGTCACGCCACGTGACAATATCGTAAACCTTCACAGACATCGCCCCAACAACCGGTCACACGTCTTCTTTCGCCAACCACGCCACTGTATTTTGGGCCGCCGTAACCACGGTATTGAAACGATTTAACCAGTCTAAGGTAACCATTTGCTCCCGTGACCAAAAGCTGTGACCTAACAATTGTTTGAATGGGTGGTACAGTGCATTGTGACGACGTGGCGACATCTTGTTTGCGATATTTAGGCTCCAGTGTCCGCTCATCGTCTGTACACTGGCAGAACCAGGTGAAAGCCCTGGACGTACCGCTCCCTTTCAAAATTCAATTATCGTTAATTTTGCGGTAATAGGTTTATTATTAGGAGTGAAAATAAATTTGATAGGTTCATTTTTTTTTTTTTAATTTCGCGCCGAAATCTCAGGGCCGATACGTTAGCGTGACGCCAGGGTACATTTTTTTCCCTATTTGGGCCGTTACGGCTTAGTTAAGGAATACAAAACTTTCTAGTTCAGCCTTTCGCTCTTTTACAATAGAGTGAAGTCCATCTTGACTGACAGAATATTAACTATGCCCCGTGGGACGGCGTCACAATCTATGACGTCATGACGCCGATTGTGCAGAAAGTTCCCAGGAGACGTCGCTACCCGTCCTTCGTTCGATCTTATTTTACGGCATTACCAAGCATTCTCCCACTGTAAACGTGACGTCTTCGGTATTATAGAAGGATAATTACTAATACGGCTAAAATTATATTTCTATTAAATGTCCCCTTATGTCGTCGCTCCGCCGCCGTCGTGTCGTTGTCGTCGCAGCTGTCATCGCCGTTACCACCCTGTTGCCTTCCGCCATGCTATCCTCATTATTATGCCGTCTTAGCCATCGTAGTGGACATGGCACTGTAGTGGCCATGCCATCGTCATCTTGCAGTCATTACGTTGCCACTGTCGTCACCGGGCTTCAGCATCGGCTTCATCGTCGCTGTTGTTAGTCACGTCCTCGTCGTCTTCGTCACGTCACCACCCCCATCATATTTTCGTCGTTGCGTGTATATATATCAGGCACGTACACAGGATTTCTTTTCGCGGGGTGGGCAACCGAAGGTAACTTTTCTATGCAAATGAGGGAAGGGGTACCTTCGCTAATACAAATGTGAATAATGCCCACGATTCACCATAAAGACTCATAAACCCACAAAAGATAAATGAAATAACGTGTATCTCACAGGTACGCCTCTGAGATACACCTCTGCTTTACTTGACAAACAACGAACTACATCAAATGGACTCACGAATGAAAGAAGCGCGGAAAGAACAGTGCCAAGAACAAGTAAAGAATTAAGCGAAAGTGTAAAATGAAGATTTCTAATAGAGTTTCTTTTTTTAATTAGCTCTGGAAGAACTATAGAGAAATATATATTTGCGGAACTGTCACAGTTCTTTTGGAACCCTCGTTTACTGCTCCACCAAGTTCAGTGCCAAAACCGACTCGTGCTGATATATGCGAAGCTGCGTAACGATGCGTGGTCGCTATAGTCCAGTACAACCGCGTAGAGTGCAGGACGCTGCGGTTCTACATGTAGTGCAGCCACCGTGAAAAGTTAGAAGAACACTCACATTAGCACAGCAGAGAAGTGGCTGCGTCAGGCGGCTCCACCGATAACTGTAGAAGCGTCATTCAAAACAGACGGAATTATTCTCCCCCTCCGGCGGCGTCTACTCTACTTACTTTTAAATGAAAAGAGCATCCTCATCGTCAGCCTATTTATATGTCCGCTGCCAGGACGAAGGCCTCTCCGTGCGATCTCCAATTACGCCTGTCCTGCGCCAACCGATTCCAACTAGCGCCGCGAATATACCAATTTCATCGCCCCACCCATAGTCTTCTGCCGTCCTCGACTGTGGTTCCATTCTCTTGGTACCCATTCTGTAACTCTAATGGTCCAACGGTTATCTAACCTGCGCATTACATGGCCTGCTCAGCTCCATTTTTTCCCCTTAATGTGAATTGGAATAGCGGCTATACCCGTTTACTTCCCGATCCAAACCGCTCTCTTTCTCTCTTAATGTTATGCCTAGCATTCTTCGTTCCATCGCTCTTTGCGCGGTCCTTAACTTGTTCTCGAGCTTCTTGGTCAGTCTCCAAGTCTCTGCCCCATATGTCAACACCGGTAAAATGCACTGATTGTACACCTTCCTCAATGATAATAGTAAGCTGCCAGTCAGAAGCTGACAATGTCTGCCGTGTGCGAGCCAACCCATTTTTATTCTATGTATTTTCTTCTCATGATCACGGTTGCCCGCGATTAATTGACCTAGGTAAGTGTACTCCACACTCTAGAGGCTGACTGGCAATCCTGTACTCTTATTACCTGCATATTAATCTTCAACCCCACTCTTACACTCCCTCTGTTAAGGTCCTCAATCATCTGTTGTAGCTCGTCTGCAGTGTTGCTGAATAGAACAATGTCCTCGGCAAACCGAAGGTTGCTGCGACATTCGCCATCGATCCTTACTCGTAAGCCTTCTCAGTTTAATAGCTTGAATACTTCTTCCAAGCACGCAGTGAATAGCATTGGAGAGATTGTGTCTCCTTGTCTGACCCCTTTCTCCATGGGTATTTTCCTACTTTTCTTGTGTAGAATTAAGGTAGCTGTGGAATCTCTGTAGATATTTTCCAAGATACTTACATAACCGGTCTGTACTCCTTGTTTACGTAATGCCTCTATGACTGCTGGTATCTCTACTGAATCAAATTCCTTTTCGTAATCTATGAAAGCCATGCAGAGAGGCTGATTGCACTCTGCAGATTTCTCGATTACCTGATTAATGACATGGATGTGTTCCATTGTAGAGTATCCCTTCCTGAAGCCAGCCTGTTCCCTTGGTTGGCTGAAGTCCAGTGTTGTCCTTATTCTATTGCAAATTATCTTGGTGAATATTTTCTATATAATACTGGGAGTAAGCTAATGGGTCTATAATTTTTCACTTCTTGATTCATAAATATTTTAACAAACAACGGTTAAATTTGTTAATTTTCGCTTTTCCTTCCTGTTTGGCTGTTGCCTTAGCTCTCCCCCTCAGTAGATCGCTTAATTTCTCATCTCCTTGCGAGCCTTGTTTCCAGTTGCCAATTTTGCACGAAAAGTGCTGTGTAATTAGGGAAAACCCAGACGTAACGGGTGACGGTCATATTGCTTATGGGTTTAACGGTTATTGCAGGGTTTGATGATGGGTGCTGCTTCGCATTATTTTATTTCCCACCTTATCTAACCCATATCAAATCAAATCAGTTTATTATTATTACATCGTGTCTTAATTGCAGCATATAAGATGTACAGACGAGGGTATATGGTTCCGAGGATCTGCAAGCGTTGCGGCAAGCCGTCACTCGAGGAAATAATGAAGCAAAATCAAAAGTTAAACACAACCGTCGTTTTCTCCGGCCGCAACACGTTCCACAAGCATACAGACCCGCTGACTACGAACCAAATCCCTTTCCTGGTCCCTGGATCAGTCTAAGCAAAGAAGGTTGAACTTACGAAGCAATAGCGATGCGCGTGATCGTTGAATAGATGGCGACAATAGAACGCATCGAGAGTTAATCGCGCGGGCACCGAATCGATGAGAAAACTGGCCTTCACACCCCAGGAGATGGCGATAACAACCTCCATCCAAAATGAGGGTAAAAGGCAACAAAATCTTGACCATCGCATAGCTGCCAAGTCTCAAGATTGATTTGGCGGCGCTTTAGGAATGTGTGTGAGGAGTGGTGGCGTGAGCGGAGATGGGGGGGGGGGGGGGGCTTGGGTACGTGCCTGATACGTTCCTGAAACACTGACACCAAGGACAACATAGGGGAAATTACTTATGCTTAATAAAATGAAATAAACAAACGATAAATTAATGGAAATGAAAGTGGTTGAAAAAACAACTTGCCGCAGGTGGGGAACGACCCCACAACCTTCGCATTTCGCGTGCGATGCTCTACCAATTGAGATACCACAGGGCCGTTTCCCCATCGACTTTTTTGGGGTATTTAGGTTTGCTAGTGGAAACCTCGGAGTGATAGCCAGCGCCACCACTCACAGTCCGTTTGTTCATCCACTCTCATTTCCATTAATTTATCGTTTCTTTATTTCATTTATTAAGCACAAGTAATTTCCCCTATGATGTCCTTGGTGTAAGTGTTTGTTGGCTTCTAATGATATGACTAATAAAAATCGGGCCCCTCGGTTAACCCCCTTTCTTCTAGTTTGTTTATATATATATATATATATATATATATATATATATATATATATATATATATATACCTGTGATGAATCCATTTTTCGTTCAATTTCGTTTTTTTATACGCTACAAGTACCTCAGACAACCGACAGAAATCATTTGGAAGCCCGGACACGCCGGAATATCCGGAAATCAATGGGCCAACCAGTTCGTCCGAGAAACGCTACTGCGGGTACCGGATATTCCTGCTCCAACCCCACACGCTGTTACAATCGGCGCGCATGATGTTAAGGCCATATCAAGAGGTCGGACGATTGCTCCCCCCCAAAAAGATATGCGCAACACTCCAACGCAAACAAGGCACACTTGTAAGACAAGCACAAACCAACGCCCTACTCTCACCTGCTAGACTACACCGTATATACCTGGGACTCTGTAGACCCGCCAACTCCTAAATACGTAAGCTCTGCGGACGACACCTGAACAGAGAACTGGCACTGCTATCCCTCCCCACCACTCAAAACCAGCTCTCCTTGCCTACAAACGCAGGTTGGCTGGTTCAAGCCTCAAAGACCCGAGAACAAAGATTCCTTGCTATATACGTTCATCGAGTCAACACTGGGATTGCAGCAAATAAGACGCTGGACTGAGGTTCTATTATTAATCTACACACACAAAAAAAAAACTGAAATAACGTTTTTTGCTCCATCTTTCTCTCTTCTGCCCCTTATCGTTCCAACATTTTAATTACCATGTGCACAGGTAGTTTTCCTCATACTTTCCTTGGCTTCATTGTCTGTACGCTTGACGTGGTTTTGTCTCGGTTCTCCTTCATTTTGTCCTCTAACACGGATGGTTTTGAAGGGACATGAAAGGAAAATATCAAACCGAGCTAGATCGAAAGATCAAGCGTCTTTAATAACGAATTCGTCATCCGCAGCGAGAACAGAGCATTTGTAGGCGAGAAGATGACGAAAATAGAAAATCGGCGTGGCGCCACCTATTTTAGACCACGGTACTTCTCACGTGACGTCAGCACTGGCTGTTCACAGAGAGCGGCAGAGAGGAAGGTCACGTGTAGATTACGCGCACTCGTTCGTTTCGGCGTGGGCGGTTCAAGTACTGGAGCAGCAGCGGGACCTTCGGTGGCAGTTTTAAATGTAACAGTCGCATATTGGCGCGCAGAAAACGGTGATAGGCTTCTAGTCGAATAGTCTATCGAACTTAACTAGGCTTAACATTCTCGTTTTGTGTGTTTTTATGGCAGGCAGTTATGATACGAGCTCAGTGGATGACGCAAGAGTTGGTCTGTCGACGAGAGTATTTGGTTGCTGCGAAGCATTGAAGGAATGGCAATAAAACCTGCAGAATTGTAAAAAAAAGGGAAAAAGGAAATGTCGTTGTATTTTTTTGCCTATCGCCACACGTCCACTCACCCCGATCCAACAAGTGCTTGCTACAGCCACGATCTGTAGATGGCGCTTTGTCAAACGCATCGTTTCTTGAAGCGAGTTGGATCAAGTTGTATTCTAAAAGAGCCATGGGACTAAACTTCGAAAATTTCAATAACGGTTACTGGAGTCACAACGACCCGAATGCGACAAGATACCTTGAAATCCATGACATCACAGCGCATGTCATACCACCGGCGGGGTTATAACACGATGTTCTAAGAAGAGAAATTTGACTCTGAAACTCTTCTAGTAATCAACATATTAGCGTAAAATTAAAGAAAGCCCATTTCTGAAGAGATGCGCTGTCAGTGAAAACAGATGAACCAATTTATTGGTTCTCTTCGGTGTTCCTTTCAGTCGTTTACCTGCACCAACAACACATTAAACATCTCGCTCGCCAATACAAGTCCTTTAAAGTTAGACGAGCAGGTCTTTTCCTGCACAATTTTTTTTCATACAAAGTTTTATCTTCATACGCAAAAGCCCACAAGCGGCGACCGTTTTAGCACCTTGGCAAATGTCGGAAACCCCCATAGTACGCTTAAATTCACTATTTTCTACAGCCACCGCAAAGCACCTAGAACTATGAAATTTCTCCAAGCGTGTTGCTCATGTGACTCACTTTATTACCACTGATTCATCTTGACACAAACTGCAGCCCTGAAACAACGCTCTGCCGTGCAATGCTCGAAAGGTCTATTAACATAATTTTGGCAATTTCCCATGACACGTCTAATTACCGCACATGCTTATAAAGGTTTCTCGCACTTCACACTAGAAACGCGAATAATTACCACTGAATTTCGTTGCGCGCGGACTTAAGCGGCTTTTTCAATACATTTTCATCGACATTTGCAGGGGATATTATCAGACTGTCCACCGCACCTAGTCACAAGAACGGCTTGGCTGTTGGGAAGACAGAAAATAAAGAAGAAAGAAAGGAGAGAGAAAGGAAATAAAAAAAGAAGAGGGAGGAGCAGCTCCCCACGCCCGGAATTACCATTACCAGTTCCGACAAACAAAAGAGGGAGGACTTCTTTCGTGTGTCTAACATAGTAATTGCAGTACTTAAATATTAATGGTTACTCCAATCCATTCTCCCTCCCGCCATCCTTTGGAAGGTGGCCACATCATTTTAAGCATTACTTGCAACTTCCAGAATATTTTGCTTTGCAATCAATCAATCAATCAATCAATCAATCAATCAATCAATCAATCAATCAATCAATCAACCAATCAATCAATCAAATATTCTATTTCCCTTCCTACCGTCGCCACTCCTTCACCCTTGCTACAGTACGCGCCCATCACATATAGCTGCGACCTGTAAGACTGCTTTGCTGCATACACAGTTATGCGGTGAAGCTAATTGTCACAGGCCTGTACTGAGGTGAAGTGGGCTGTGTAGGGGACGACAACTGCTGTTCATCAGCTGCTACGAAAAGGAGAACTAATCCGAACTCGTACCGACGCTTTCCACACGAAAACATGATGCCTGGCCACACGTGTAATTTGCTTCCTCTGCGGGAAGGTTCACCGGCCGTCCAATCACTTGCAGCTTGGGGCTATCTTTTAACTTCCACGCTGTCATACGCTACAATTAAGTTCACGCAGTCGAATTGGTCGTTCTTTTTCTTAGAACGTTTCGGCAACATCTCGGCAACGCCCTGTAGCTGAAACAATTTGCAGTGCTTCAAATGTATGAGTTTACCCTTAATTATATTCAATGCAATGTATGCCACTGTCCTCTAGCGGAAACGGCTCCTGCCAACGGGTTCCGTTTCGCAAGGAACTCCCCATTATCGCTGTAGTTATCGACAGTACGGCACCGCTGACTTCCAAGAGCGATAAAATGACAACATCGTTAGGACCACTTATTTGGGACGTTCTGTGTACCGCAAGCATAAAATTGACTTGCGCCTTCAGTTTATTCAGGAAACGAGACAGGTGGCCCGACTACACTATTTACCACCCATCATCCTTTATAAGCCAAACGGAAACCATTAGGTTAATAATAACGCCCGATGACCTGTCACGCGCATTTATAGGCAGTAAACGACATTTAACCACCGCCATCCCAATGCACGAAGCCGTGTGCTTGATATAAACTTATTGCTGCTGAACGCGACCTTTGCTTTACGGTGGGCTTCGATAATGGTAAAATCCTGATATACGCAATGACAGCGGCTGGGCGCGAATGAAAAAAAGAGAGAGAAAAAAATACGTCCGCCTCTGAGGCCTCATTTCATCATAGCACTATGATTCTCCATTTTAATCTTATCGTCGTCGTCATCATCCCCATCACTTTCATTTTCTTTTATTAATATGAAGATTTTAGCAAATCTAACTGTCTTCATATTTAATTGTGCAATAATACATCCCAATTAAAGAGGGTTTATTTCCATTGCGGTTTTCTCGACCGCGTTGTCGGTTGGCTTCAGTGTTTATCAGTACTCACTGCTCGTGTGCGTTATCTTGACCAAGGCTCTTATTGGCTCGCATCTGTACGGGAACGTGCGAACTTAATTACTCTAGCCCAATAAAGCTTCTGTCCCGTCCTTTCTACCATTATTCCATCTCCTTAATCATGCTTATATATTACATGCGAGTTCATTGCGTTCAATCGAAAAAGTCCGTGTATTCAGGAACTCATATCAGCGTATTCCGTGCGGAAAACGCTGTCGAGGCAGAGCCGGCGCACAAACTTTCGCTCCACCGGTACAGAAAGGTCACACTTTGTTCTGCGTGATACTCGCAACACTTTTAAAAAGTTGGCCCTGCATGCGTGTGCAAAACGCTAAAAAGAGTTCGCTAAAGTTGGCTTCTTCACAACAACGTTTATTATAAGGTGAAGCCCGCTTGCCTCATTCCAGTTGTTCTGCAGGTGGTGTTCTATTAGAATTATTTTTATGTTTTGAAAAGGCAAGAAAACGCAACGCAAAGGAGAGAGCATGGACAGAGAAGAGAGAACGATCGGTTACGAACTAGCCGAATGATCGATCCTACTGAACTTTATCTTTAAGTGTGTGTGGAAACAGGTAGCGTTGGCCACATGTGTACGATAATTCATAAAGACCCGCCAGGCTTGGTTAGAATCTAGTCATTTAAATTCCGAGGATGGCGCTCAGTCGATTGCATGGGAAGGAAACAACGTGCCGGCTTGCGCTAAGGGCATCTGATATGATGCATCGCAACGCAATCTGTCGCATTCGTGGCGAATCATGAACACTGATCATGAATGTGCAAAACAGTAAACATTACAGGATAAAAAAAAAAAACTAGCAGAATGCGAACATGACCTCTTAACAAGACAAAAGGGTCACATGAATATTGAGTCTTGAACAGAGTAACGGATGGGCGAAAAAAAAGAAGCTTCAGCCTGGAGTCGCCAACATTCCCACAAATGGACTCGCCTTCCTCATGACTGTCCTTGGGATTTTCTTGTTCAGCAGTCCTGACAAGGGAACTTCTCTTCATCAGGACTGTCCTTAATTGGGACTCCTTCTTTGGCAGACCTGACAAGGGGATTTGTCTTCGTCAGGACTGCCCTTGGAACCACGTGGTTCAGCACTGCTGACAAGGGAACTTCTATTCATCAGGGCTGCCCTTGGGACCCCTTGTTTGGCAGTCCTGATATGGGACTGCCTTCAGGGACTCCTGGACTCGTTCTTCAGGGACTTCTGGACTCGTTCAGAGACAATAGTCTTGTCTTCGCAAGGACTGCATCTGGGATCGCCTTGTTAAGCAGTCATGACAAGGGAACTTCTCTTCGTCAGGACTGTCTTTGGGGCAGACTTATTATTTGGAAGTCTCGATAAATAGACTTGTCTTCATCAGGACTGTCCATAGGACAGCCTTTTTGTTCGGATCTCCCTTGCAAGAGGTCTTGTCCCTGATGAAGGCCCCTTGTCAAAACATTGGCGGCTCCAGGATGAGGCCGGCATTGTACGCTCACTGTTCGGCACGAGCTCTTAACCCTTTTTTTTTCTCTTAGGCATTTCATCACGATTATGTCAATTACGGCATATGAAAGGCAATTTTCCTGTACTCAATGCAACGCTACACTCATCGCCATGGCGAAGGAGGCGGCAAGTACAACAGCGAAAGCAGTGGTCTCTGGTTTGGCTTACTCTATCTGATGCGCGAGTTTACGGAGACCTATACTGTATCCTCTTAGCTTTACTGATTAATTACGGGGGTCTTACTATAAAGCTGCTTTCACAACAGAAGAACGCCTAACAAAAATTTTGCAAATAGCTTTTCTTTGTTCCGTAATTTTGGGCATATCTAACGTGTTTTTACTTCCAGAGAGATATGTAATTTATTTGCGCGAGAGGCGATGATTTCGACTTCAGACATCGTGATTTGTCCTGCTGCCCTGCACACGATAAGCCGGATATGAAAGTCTGATAACGTTTAATCATAAGGGCAGAAGTAAACGATACGTATAAGAAATTAACAAAACGGCTTACCGACAAGCCCCGCGTTATTCAGAGGTTATCGCGACTTTTATAGCTGGCTCACCAAGCAGTCATACGATCTAGTCATGGAGCCTGAACCGTGAAATGAGCTAATTTAAAAATTAATATCGCGAAAATAAAAGATGCGGTTATAAAGGGATCTCCCGGCTCACTAACTGGCTTGTCCCCACTGAAATTTTACATAGTGGTCGCACTCCCTCTCTCTCCCCCCTCTCCACCCCGGCATCATCCGTCATTAATCAAAATTACGCTTTGTCTACAGTGGATGCCAAATAAAACGTGTTAATGTTTTCTTTTTGCTTTGCTTTGTTTTCTTTTCAGTTGAAGGGAGGTCGGCGCCGTCTGTCACTACTGCGGAAATACACGGCGCACTCCGTCTGTTTCCAGTTACAGCGACAGGTGGCGCCAGACTACCAGAATGTTTCCAGAATACCGGAACAACGGAGACAGAGACGCGATGTTAACTATACAAGAGCACACCAAACTACAATTGCAACAACCATGTCCAACCGACTGATATCTACTATGTTTATAGTAGGGATCAGTGCTGCTGCCTACTTTCGGGTGCAAAGAAGGTAGCAGCAGCAATCATTGGCGTACGTATAGTAGACCTTACTTTTCTCTCACAGTGCGAAAATAATAAAGCAACGCTGAAACGTTTACGACGCGTCGTGGCTGGTGAAAGCGCCTCAAGGTGGCAATATCAGCGCTAATGCTGTCGTAGGCGTCCACGGTGTTCCAGTATGCTGTAAACTGTGTTGGAGAGAGAGAGGGAACCCTTTAATGAAAGGCAGAGATTTTAGCCGGCGTATAGAGAACTGTATTGGTACCAGCATCGGCGCAGACTATATGCGTTTCCTGTTTGTTTTGAATGACACAGATAAGTACTACTGCATCCGAACATGTTATTAAGCAAAACACACCGAAAAAAGTGACTTCTAAGCGAAATGTGAGTGCGAACGAGCCAGCGGTTCTGCCGTAAGAATAATTTACACGTGCCCCCATATTTGATAGAAAAATGCATAGTAGGGAAGCGCCAACAGTGGCCTTACTCACATGTTGGACGCCAAGCGCTTCATCCTCAAAACCAACAGCGATCGCTTCGGTTAACGAACGCTACAGCGACGAACTTGACGACGTCACATGGTCGAATAACACACACGTACACAGATACGAAGAAAGAAAGGATGTTGTCTGCGTCACCACATATGCGGTGCGGGGGGCGTGGCTTCTGCGCACCACCGCTGAAGACGAGGGTTGGTCCTAGGGAGGCCGCCATTACGTCATCGCACCTCACGTGACACCCTGAGCGCGCCGATCCTCTCTCCAGGGCCCCCTTGCGCCTACGGGGAATTTAGAGAAACGAGCCCGTTTTAGGATCGCGGCCCTTCGACAGTTATTTCTTTTTTTCTTTTTTTTTACTGAGTCACGATAGCGTTAAGCACGCACTTTGCTTAACCAGAAGTAATTTTGCGATTGCAAAGCACAGGTACGGAACAATCTGCTGCATGTGGCATGCTGTGGTCTCTTTTCTCTCTCTCTCCCTTTCTCTCTTGTCTCCTGATGTCTTTTTTAGTTTCCAAGATAGCGCTGAACAAAACAGGCAGAATATTTAGCAAAATGTTGAATCTTTGTCTTGCTTAACCACATCATAATGCACAGTGGCTTTCTAATGCTCGCTTCGTTTTGGAAGTAGAGCTGGCATAATCTGATCAGGAGCCAAATTTACGAATGCGGTCCTAGTGAGGTTGCATACATATATTTAACAGAATAATTATATTTAGCCCGTACGCGATCGTGTATCACAGTTTACGGAACACCGAAATAACGGAGACGCAGACGTGCGCAATAGTGCCGGTGGCGACACCTCATGGCGCTGACGCAAACTAGGGAACACACATAACGATAACTGCCGTGATTAGATTTGATTGTCTCATTGTCGTTGTCTCCGGTTTTCCAGTATTCCGTAAACTGTGATACGCCTATACGAACAGGCAGTAACTTTTTGTTGTTTCGCTCTATTTCTACGAGGGTGAACCACGGGGAAATTAAAGAAAGTGCGGTTCCAACGCACCGGTTATCGAGGAACCGACCTTTACGTTTGAACAGTTTGATTAATTTGACTCCCAATTAGCTTACACCATCCGCACACTCAAGGAAGTGTCGCGGCTTTGTTCGGGATTGCTTACGTTTGGCTCACGCTTTAACACTTATTTAACGCTTACATTATACTGCGTGACTAACACTTGCTGAGAACTATCCCCGTCCTTACTACAATAATTGAAGTTAAAGTCGAACAAAGTATGTCCACGTTCTAGCCACGCAGGTGAGTTTCATTGTTACTTTCTTCCTCTTCACAAGACGCAGTATAAGCTGAAAGATATGATTTACGTGTAATAAATACTTTTGCGGACAAATAACAGTTTGAGCTATGACCACTGCAGCATGTCAACCTGTGCTTTGCTTGATAGTTGAAATACCAGAGCATGACAAAACTGCATACACTTGCTGTATTCACTGCCTCGCATGATGGTTATTAAAACAGGCTGACATTGGGAACAAAGTATTTATCAGTTAAAGTTATTTTGCCAGTTTGTATCTCATCGTGTTTCACAATACTTAGTCTGAATGGACTATAGAGTTTATCTTTTATGAAATATTCAAGCATAGAGTCTATTGGTGCGATGTTTACCCTCGCAAAAGTAAACAAACAATCATTATGCTGTTTACAATTGGCAGACCACCTAGGACCAAACCTTATCTTCACTGAGGTGTCGCCTCACATGCATCGATTTCAACGAAATACAAGACATGCACACAGATACACAACTGATTGCTTAAAAATTTTCTTACCGTGCTTATCAACATCAAACAAAAGACGCACTTGCTATTTGTAACAATGTATACGAAACAAGGATGGCAGTTCAGTATTTGTATTCATTGCCGACATTTCTCCATGCTGTCTTCATTCTGTTACTGCAACCTCCTTTCAGGTAACAATGTACAAAAATAGCTCTTTATTCTGCTCGCTCCCTCCCTGCTTCGCTCCCTCCCTGGCTCACTCCCTCCCTGGCTCACTCCCTCCCTGGCTCACTCACTCACTCACTCACTCACTCACTCACTCACTCACTCACTCACTCGCTCACTCACTCACTCACTCACTCACTCACGCACTCACTCACTCACTCACTCACTCACTCACTCACTCACTCACTCACTCACTCACTCACTCACTCACTCACGCACTCACTCATCGCTGTATGCCACAAAATCTGTCAAGATATGTCCTAAACATGCGCTCACTAACTAAACAAACACACACACAAAAAGAAAAGAAGTGACCACCCTGAACGATTATTTTTCTACGTAGCACGGCACTAAATGGCCTGTTTACACTACCTGATTTCCGTTTCTTAGTTTTTATGCAAAACAATTTTCCGTAAAAGAAATGTCTGCGGCAAAGAGCTCAGTTCCTACAAAGCCCAAACACCATTCCACATCACAGAAAATTAAAACTTGTTCGCATTTCTTTCTAGTAATAGACAACACTCGAATAAAAAAAGTACAAGTGAATGAGAATTGAGTAAAATTACTTAGTATTGTAATTAATTATTCTGCGATTGGTAAGCTGAACTATCCACAACTTGGGTGGGAATCCCTAAAGCATATTTTGGTGAGTTTACAGCGCTTAAATAAGAATTTTATGGTGTCAAATTCAGCTCATGAGAAATGATACGTTGGGCTTTGTGAGGCCAGAGCTACGCGGTCATTATCCTTTACAAGGTGATGCGGTCTCCGGAGCCAGCCGTTGGAGTTGGTAGTTTCCTAATAGATGGCGCCAGCGCACAGGGCTTTACATTGTTCGCACCTTTGAGCGTCGGGTGATTAAAGCATTTGGCCCTAGAAGTTACAAAGGCTACGAGGAAACAAACAAGAAAGAGAAATAGGAGAAGGAGACGCAGGGATCAAGGTCAACCAGACGCACGTTGGTTTGCTAGCCTACGCAGGAGAAAGCGGTTAAGAAAACACAAGACAAACAAACAGACAAGCAAACAAAGAGCCTTTGAGACACGGCTTCGGTGTATGCGTTTTTCTTGTTCGTTTTAATTGTAGCGTTAATTATAAAATGTGTGCCAAGCTAAAGTTTACTCTCAACGATCGTTGGCGTCCATTGTTGGGAAGCTGCGTGTAAACATTCTTCATTGCGAAGCAAAAAACCGTCGCAATAAAAGAAAAAAAAAAAGAACAGTGATCATTTGTGAAAGTTTGGCGCACAACAAGCACTGCAGGACGACGACGACGGCAGGAAAGAAAAAAAGGCTGAACACAATGATTGGAAAGGTTTATTGCAGGCTTTTAACACATCAGAGGAATGAAATGCACTAATGTACAGAGCTCCATATATATCTGCTCATTTATTCTCTTTCTTTCCTTTCTTCTTTCTTTCTTTCTTTCTTTCTTTCTTTCTTTTTGTGGGGACGGGAGGGGGTTGACTGGTCTTGCCAAGGTAATATTTTCTTTTTGGGTTAGTACATGATTTAGGAGACAGACAGACAGACAGACAGACAGACAGACAGACAGACAGACAGACAGACAGACAGACAGACAGACAGACAGACAGACAGACGAAGATAGATAGATAGATAGATAGATAGATAGATAGATAGATAGATAGATAGATAGATAGATAGATAGATAGATAGATAGATAGATAGATAGATAGATAGATAGATAGATAGATAGATAGATAGATAGATAGATAGATAGATAGATAGATAGATAGATAGATAGATAGATAGATAGATAGATAGATAGATAGATAGATAGATAGATAGATAGATAGATAGACAGACAGTATTATAAAAAGCCGGAAGGTCAGCCCGAAGTTCTGACTCGGCATTGGAGAATATACATGGGAGTTAACACGAGAACTTATAAGATAAAAAATAAAGATGGTTATGACGAAAATGGTGGCTTACACAAACATGAACAACAAAGTCTATTCAAAGTCTTAAATCCACGGAGACCATTCTCTTGCAGGAATTTGAGCCTTTAGGGGAAGTCCCACCGACGTCGAGGGTCCGGTCAACGTCCCCACGAATAAAGGTTGATTGTCAAAATCCGGCGTTTTCTGCCAGTGATTGCCTTGACGCTGCATATACCGCGGTTCCATAGGCACACAGAATTTGTTATTTAAGTCGGGACAATCTGTTTCCCTGCATCGGTGCCTCATGTGGTGAGGTTGGTTATGTTGCCCGTCAGTTCGACGTACACAAAGAGAAGCGCTGATTCACAGCCTACCGAGGAAGGGGTTTCTATCGCGTTAGCTTCCAAGCCACGATGTTTCCTAAGGGACCGCAGAATTATCACGAAAGCAGTTCTATACGCCGGCTAAGCCTCTTCCGGGCTTTGTGTATTTGTTGAATAAACTCCAAGACGCGTTTGGTCAGCGTTTGTTGAAACACTCGCGAGTATGAGACGCCTATGCAGAAAAAAATTGTCGATCAAGCACGCCGGGGGCATACCCGACCTGTTGCAACGCCATCACAGCGGCCAGACGACTAATCTTGCATGTTGAGCTTGCTGTCCTTTCTTCTGAGCTTCTGACTTCACGAAGCAACAGGTCGCGTTTGCACGGGCGGATCCGGAAGACCCGCCAGGGCTGTTGCCTCGATCAAAGACGAGCCATTCAAACGAGTCACGTAACGTAACGAACACTGCTGCGCTCACTGACACGTGACCGAGTGCGTCTCTTTCTTTATAGATGCGGGCACATATAATGCAGAGGCTTGTTTTTACGAGGCCAGCTCTTCGGGTGTCCTCGCTGGTTGTTATTTTGTCGCTAAATGCAAAACGCTTCCATTGGCGATGCATTCAAGCTGATCAAGCGTGTGCCAGGAGTAAAAGAAAAATTGGGAGCAAGAACACTTTTGCAATCCTTGGTATTATGTTTTAGCAAATGACAGTTAAAAAGGGCACGTCGGCGAAATGATTTTTTTTTTTTTTCAATGTTGCGAGCGCTTTGTGCTCGTCACGATGAGTGAAGAAATATTCGGAGAAGATCAGCAGACGGAACGCGAGAAACAGTGAACGTTGTGTAACACAGAATCCAGGAAGCCAACATCATGCGGTGGTGGAGTTAACGGTTGTTTAACGGTTGAACGTGGAATTGAACGGTTGTCTATGAAAATTTGGCATTTCTTGTTTTGTAGCGTTTTTGTAAAATGCACACATGTACAGGCGTAAGTTAAAATCGTTTAGTGCATACGCGCCTGCAGGGATTTGTGCATTGGTTGAATGAGCTACTCACGGTGAAAATACCCTTTGTTTATGTCGACTTATGCGAAGCATTCTGATGGCAGTCAACCAAGTGACTGTCGTGTGTACCTGACTGTCTTAGTGAGCCGATCCGGAAGGTAGTGAAGATAGAGCAGCCAGTAAAAAGAAAGAAACCATGGTTTACATCGTCACCATACGTAGCTTCTGCCCAACTTTAAGCAGAAAGCTTTGTGTCCCGAAAGAAAATGCTTAGAAATGCACAATTAAGCACGAATTATTGCGCCTCTTGAGAAGTTGTTCTTCATCAAGAGCTGGGCATCCCTTGCTCTACATTTGAGGTCGCACTTGCAGTAGTTCAAGGGTCCGCGTGATTCGTTCGAGTGTGGTACCGTCAATTTCGTTTTTCTCGCTTTGATCGCGCGGAGAGCGCCATAATCTGGGCAATCTGGGCCGCCTGAGGAAAAAAAAAAAGTTGGTAACCTTTCTCTCGAACGAGATATTTTCTTCCAGGGAGAACACGAATTTCCCCATCACTGCACACGGTCATGCCATGTTTGTTTTGGTTCACAACGGACGAGATCATCTATAGTCTTTCGCCCAGAGTGACGATAAAGAAGGGCACTCGCGAAGAAGGTACGCGATCGTTTCGCTGCACCCGAAAAAAACCCCAAAGTGGGCTATTGACTTTTTTCCGATGATAAATGTGCACGCATTTGAAGATGCTACTCCAAACCATAGACGGGCTAGAAAGGCGAAGTCCCATCGGCTGAGAGAGCGGATGTATAACACGAACCTTTAAATTACGGTCCAGGGTATCAAAGCGTGTGCTCGGAAATTCGCACGAATCCCACTAAACTCCACGGTGGTGGGCGGGCGCGCGAACTTCTTTCGCACGTCGGACCTCGAAATAGGGATGGTGACACAGCGGACTCCGACGGTGCACCGTAAAATAATTTACACCTTTAAAAGCGAGAAAGGGTGTAAATGTGTATATAACTCACACCCTTAGGGTGTCCGTTACATAAATAACACCCTAAGGGTGTGTGAGTTATAGACACATTTACACCCTTTTTCACTTTAAGGGTGTAAATTATTTTACAATTACCCGGCAATGCATGCTCACTGACCTGGAGAGGCAAAGCAGAAGAGTGGGTCTAAAAATTAATCTGCACAAAACTAAAGTAATGTTTAACAGTCTCGGAAGAGAACAGCAATTTACAATAGGTAGCGAGGCACTGGAAGTGGTAAGGGAATACATCTACTTAGGGCAGGTAGTGATGGTGGATCCGGATCATGAGACGGAAATAATCAGAATAATAAGAATGGGCTGGGGGGGGGGGGGGGGGGGGGGGGGCGTTTGGCAGGCATTCTCAGATCATGAACAGCAGGTTGTCATTATCCCCCAAGAGAAAAGTGTATAATAGCTGTGTCTTACCAGTACTCACCTACGGGGCAGAAACCTGGAGGCTTACGAAAAGGGTTCTACTCAAATCGAGGACGACGCAACGAGCTACGGAAAGAAGAATGATGGGTGTAACGATAAGGGATAAGAAAAGAGCAGTTTGGGTGAGGGAACAAACGCGAGTTAATGACATCTTAGTTGAAATCAAGAAAAATAAATGGGCATGGGCAGGACATGTAATGAGGAGGGAAGATAACCGATGGTCATTAAGGGTTACGGACTGGATTCCAAGGGAAGGGAAGCGCAGCAGGGGGCGGCAGAAAGTTAGGTGGACGGATGAGATTAAGAAGTTTGCAGGGACGACATGGCCACAATTAGTACATGACCGGGGTTGTTGGAGAAGTATGATGGGACAGGCCTTTGCCCTGCAGTGGGCGTAACCAGGCTGCTGCTAATGATGACGACGACGACGACGACGACGACGACGACGACGATGATGATGATGATGATGATGATGATGATGATGATGATGGGCAGATCGGGCAGCTGCGTGTTTGCTTGATTGTTTCCATGCACGCCGCGTGTGTTTCCACTGAAATATCATTTCGTGTCCTTCGTCAGCTGCTCGATGGTGGACTTGTCTGGCCTCGTGCGACGAGCTGTTCACGTGATCCGTGACGTAGTTTTTGAGGAAGGGGGGCGGGGATCGTGCCTTGCAATCAATAGAAGACTGGCCATGCATGGATGGGGTGGTTTTTCATTCATGAAATGAAGAACCTCACGGGGGGTTCTACAAGTTCAGAAGCTGTCGCTGACGTTGTGTTCTCGAGTTGTATATTTGGCAGATCTCGCTGGAATCGTGGAATCGTCGCCGCGGCAGCTAAACTTGTAAGCGTGAGTGAGTTTAAACATGTCTGGGCGGACATTGTGCGCCTCATGTAAAAGTACAAATTAAAGAAAAAAATATTACGCAGTTTTACGTGCCAAAACCGCGATCTGATTATGAGGCACGCCGTAGAGGGAGACTCCGGACTAAGTTGGACCACCTTGGGTTCTTTAAAGTGAACCTAAATCAAAGTAGACGGGAGTTTTCGCATTTCGCCCCCATTGAAATGCGGCCACCGTGGCCGGGACTGTGAACCCACGACCTCGTGAATTGGCAGCCCATCACCATAGTCAATAAGCAACCACGGCGGGTTCATGTAAAAGCAGTAATGTGGCCTGTTTGAAATGAATTTAAATATGGCGTTTTACCTGCGAAAACCACGATTTATTCTGAGGTACGCCGTAGTGGCGCACACTGGATTATATCTGACCCCCTGGGGATCTTTAACGTGCCTCCTGTGCACGGGCAACGCGCGTTTTTGCGTTGACGAACGGATGGTTTGCGTAAACAGATAATTACTGGAATAAATGAAAAAGAAGAAAAGGAAGCAAAACTCGGAACAAACGAATAATGTACGTGCACTTGAGAAGCTATAGACCAGATAAATGGATGAATACGTTTAAAAGAAATAAGAATAAGGTTCACTGAACAACACAGACTGCAAGAAATTTATAGTTATCCTAGGGATAGTAAAGAAACAGGGTTTCAGCTTGAACGAAATCGGGCACAGCGTCAAACACCGCAGCGAGACACCGCAGCCGTCCTGCCTGGTTCCTTGCTCCGTCTTCGTCTGCTTGCGCTGCATACACTCGCTACAACCGTGTCGCCGCCCTAAATCAACGCGTATACGCTTGAGAGGCAAAAAAATGAGAGAGAAAGAGAGAATAAAGAACGTGTAAGGGGGGGGGGGGGTATACAGTGCGGCGAGGAGTTGAACGGCACACATAAAATGCTTTACGAGCAAAGCTCGTTTGATTCACGGCCGCACTGGCATTGGGACTCGCGACAGACCTGCGGCTTGCATGCATGCAGCAGCGACCCTCCCGGCCGATAACATCGGGCGCTATTTCGACGTCCGGCACCCACGTTCTAGATGGGTCCCACTGATGGCGGGTAAAAAAAAAAAACAAATAAAAGAAAGGACCTCCTTATGTTTGTTCTCTTCCAGAGAGACACATACACACGCGCGTACGCGTGGACGCAGCGCGAAATAATAAATAAAAAAAAAGAAAAGAAAACGAAGCCAACTGTCCCGAGGCAGTGTACACGTATACACGCATACACGTATACACGTCTTCGCAGCTCGCCTTGTGTGTATATAAATGAGGCACTGCAAGACGGGAAAGGTGTACGACGAGCAGCGCTCGCGACTGGTTATATACGCTATAGCTCCCGGCGTAAAATAAAACGAGGTCCTAATGACGCGCGCAGAGCGGCACCGCTATCGCGGTTCCTCGTCGGGGATGGACGATCGCGGAGGCAACGGCGTGTTTTATAGCGGGCGAGAAAGTCTGTGACAACACGCAAACAATAAAAAAACAAATAATAAGGAAGGTATAGAAGGACAGCATATACGAAGTGACGTCGGTGCGGTCGAAGTTCGCAACTTCTCGGAGGATGCACGTGCTGTGTACTCGGGGAAAACAACATGCATGGGTTTCTGCAAACATGGGGACGAAAAAAAAACCCCTAAGTTAAACCACGTGAGCCTAGGAGACCGAGAGAATGAGTAAAATAGAGTGGGTGACTGCGCGTTCACCTTTATGAATTCTACTGGAAGAAGATGATGATGAAGCAACATTTACTGGGCCCGAAATAAATCGGTGGTGCACGCAGGCACCAGACGGGGTGGTTCCCTAGTTACAGGACCCATATCTTCCCAGCAGCTCCTGGCCCCTGTCCGTCAGGGCGAGCTGAATCGGTAGGGCGGGGCTGGATAACAAGGTCTCCCATCGCTCAAGTGGTTGGGGATTGGGGGTGTTGGTGGGAAGGGGAGGAGGGGGGGTCTTGAGTTCTGTGCACTCTGCCAAGACGTGCGGCAGGGTGCCCTTTTCTCTCCTGCAAAAAGGACAGAGCATATCGTATTCCGTAGGGTACATGCGGTTCATGAGTACGGGATGCGCAAGCGATCCCGCCTGCGCTCGACGCAGGATCGTCTGTTGTAGCCTGGTGAGTTTGGGGTGCGGTTCTGGCCGTCTGCACCTTTCCTCTCGGTACATCCGGGTAACGTCCCGAAAGCTGGCAACCGGTTGCGGTAGCTCTCCCGGCTCGTGCTCGGCCCGGATTGTCATTTCTCGGGCATGGTAGTCGGCGATGGTGTTGCCTGCTACCTGCGAGTGAGCCGGGATCCACACGAGCTCTATGACTCTTCCCGGAGGCTTGCGCTTGGATAGAATGGCTCGGGCCGCGGAGGAGATTACCCCCTGCGGAAGCTTCTGTAGGCTGTCTTAGAGTCGGTGACTACGGTGTCCACGCTTTGCTGTGCGAGTGCGAGGGCCACGGCAGCTTCTTTGGCAACTGCGAGGTTTGTTGTCTTGAGGGACGCGCTGACGATCAGCCTGTCTTTTGACGTAACCACCACTGCTGCACGGTCACTGTGTTTTCGGAGCGAGGCGTCCGCGTAGAGGACCCTGGGGTTCTCTGCCAGCTTCCGGGCTATGGCTATGGCTCGCGCGGTGCGCCTCTCGTCGTCCTTGCCCGGCGTCATGTACCAGGGAAGGAGTTTGGTCTGAATGGTCGTCTTCCAGTCTTCCGGAAGGGCCGTCTTGATGGGTATTGGCTCGATCTGCCATCCTATCTTGCGTAGGACGGCTCGTCCGTGTTCCGTGTGACTGAGCCGGATTCTATGATTAGAGAAGTGGGCTTCGATGATCTCCTCCACCGTGTTGTGGGCGCCCATGCCTAGTAGTTTTTTTGCGCGGACGAGTATATGGGCATGCCCAGTGCTTGCTTCGTTGCCTTACGAAGCATAGTGTTTAGGGTGTCCCTACTCGCCTTCGTCAACTGGAGATACGGGGCGGAGTATAGGTAACCCGCGACACGACGAACACGCGTACCAGACGCATGGCATCGTACCCTTTAAGGCCTCGGTTTCTGTTAGATACCCTCCGAATCCTACCAAGTATCTGTTCGGTTGTAGTCTTGATCCTTGTAATGGCGGCATGTGCCTTCCCGTCGCTCTGGAGTAGTAGGCCCAGAATCCTAATCTACTGTGGAAGAGGCGCATAAGTGTGCTATAACTAAAAGAAGAAAAACGCCATGGCAATGTGCTTTGTATGCACCCCAAAGTCTGTTGATGCGACAGCATTTAAGAAACCACCAATCCTTTTTATTACCCATGCCAGCTTTAATGATCGTATCAGATTCCCTCTTCCGCACTGAAATGCCCTGCACCGATACAAATTTTACGGTGTGTCGCGTTCTTTCATCTTTCTTTCTTCTTTTTATCTTCCTACACTCACTTCGTCGCTGGGTCACGCTCTGCTTCGTCGTCTATAGACCTTTTCTCAACAAGAGCTCTCTAGGAATCGCCATATTGATTCCTAAACTGTTGTGCGCAAGCACGTGGGCACCAGCGAGAGACAAAGTTTCCTGCAAAAATGTCACCAGGGGTGAATCTGGCGCTAGTGTCCACGGGATCCGCCATGGCGGTGGTTCAGCCAGCACGGGTTTGGTGGACAGTGCGTGGCGGATTTGCCCAAAGCTTCTTCCTTCTGGTTGCAAACAACTCTGCGACTTTGCACAAACTGACCATATTCAACGAAACGTTAGGTTATGAAACGCAACGATTCGCAAGTCAGTCAGCCCGGTCGCCTTGGTGCGCTCATTAAGGACGCACGACCGATCAGAAGTTTAGGCCAACAAAGGCGGGCGTAAAGCGAAATAAATCAAGAACGTATGAAGCCACCAGTACGAAGATTAGACAAACCCATTCACTATCCATGTCATTCACATGGTAGATGAACGACCGCGGCGCCAGACTTTCCTCTAGTTCCCTCTACTCGCATACTCGCATACGAATAGAAAATTCTCAAATTCACTACAAGCGAGAGCACATGACAAAAAATATCTGTACACCTTCAACCCCCCCCCCCCCCCCTCTTCTGGCTCGGCTGTAAATGGTCCCCATGCGTGCAGTACAGTCCGCTTGCACGTTTGCTTCGCAAACCGACTGTTTTGACAGCAGTGATAACTACACATCGGGCGAGCGACCATCACAATATATGTCCGCGGCACTGTCGTATACACTGAGTGTATAGCAACACAAAAACGTATCTTTCCAAGAGGGATATATATATATATATATATATATATATATATATATATATATATATATATATATATATATATATATATATATATATAGGTGGCTGGTCGCGACGCCCACACCGTATCGGCGCAACCCCAATCTGAGATCTGATAAGCGTGGTAATGGTCGATTACCATCTCAAGGACGCCTTCTCGCCAGCTCGGCTTGGCCGAAAAAAACCCGGCCCGAGAAACGCGGTCAGACGATGTATGAATGCTCCGCGGTGGTTTTACGGGGCAAGTTGGTTACTCGCGCAGAAAAGAGAGAAAGAAAGATAGAAGGAAAGTCTGCAAAGAGCTGCGTTCTTTCTCTGACTTAGTCCGAAGACCTCAAGTTACCATTCAACCTTCACTTTTTTTTTTACTCTAAAGTTGAAGTACCGTGGTTAAAAGGACTACAGTAACATTAAATGAGATTATAAAATATTCTTCAAAACTCCTATTATTATTTATTTGGCAACGAAAGACTAAACGAGAAATGTTTGCAACCACGCGTATTTTGTCGCCGGGCGTAATCAACTACAAAAATAATTGGCGTTCCTTTTTTAAATTCTACACTCGTTGAGATGAATTATTCGAAGAGGCATTCACACGAGAAATAGACATTTGCAGTCGACTAAGGAACGGTTAAACTAATCGTCTTGGGACAGGTGTTGCGATTGATGAATTTAAATCAGTGGGCTCCCAAGACGCGGTCCAAGTAGAGTGCATTTTTGTAGTCCAAGAACCACTTTTTAGATTAGTATGGTTAAAAAGAAAAAAAAAAGGAAAGAACGTTATCTTATTTCACCTACGTATGCATGTATATGCCGGCTTTTACGCGCTATAACTCCCTCTGCCAGCATCTCCCGGTTTCTGTTTTTGCATGTTCACTTAGCTCAAATCTAGGTGGAACGCCAATGCACTTCACCCCCGCAATTTCAGAAGGGATATGAATCGCACGATCCAAACTGCTGCCATGCAGCCTCACAATTCCTTTCAAGCGGATATACCTTGCGAACTCACTGGCAGAAATACGCAAATTGCAATATGCGCCCTTATACATACTAAATATACGTAATTAGTCGGCTGTGCGTTTCGATTTCTCGTTCAGGTAATTCGCCGCTCCGAGTTGTCCAACTCAGACTAGAGTTGTGCAACCTTGAAGGGACTGCAATGGAAAACATGAAACTATATAGTTTAGACTGATGAGGTGTTTATTCAAAACTCCCTGGCGGCTAAATGTTGAAAATTTGAAAAGAAAATGAAGGTCGAAGTTCCGTTGTTCCTTTCTTCGTTAATTTCGCGCGAGAACTTCGGCGCCGCTACACCAATGTGACGTCACAGATTTCAAAGAGCTCTCTTTTTTTCTTCCCAATTTGGGGTGGTTGTGTCCCAGTACAAGTTCTTGACACTTGCTAAGTTCCGTTTTTTATCTTCTTTAAAAATACAATGTAAATCATCTTTACTTATTACGAATTATCTAGGCCCAGGAAGACGCCGTCATAATGAATGACGTCAGGGCTAGCTAGTGCGGGAACTTCAACGTGTTGTCGCCGCTATGCTTTCCGTTTTGCGCCTTGGCTGGCTTACCGAGGCTCTTATTACAGTAAGAGTCTCTTTTTCTTATTGAAGTATTTTTTATTGCAATAAAGACTTACACTTAAGGCATAATTCTTGACGTGCATATGTGTATTAGTAGAAGGATAACTTATACTGATTCTGCACATATATATTTCTTTTCTTCTTAGCATCCCTTTTAAAAAATTCATTAATAGAAAGAGAAAAGAAACCTGGTATAATGTATACAAATGCTGATGCTTGCAACGGGTAATGGGTTCCGTTAGTCCGCGTTGTTCATGTTTATATTAACTGCGACAATACGAGCAGCTTGGATACTAAAGTGCTCGCTATATCCCCAAGTGCAAGTCCTGCGAACCGGGTTGGTAGGTCTCGCATCAAGCAGCCGCCTCAAGCAGTCGAATGAGCGATTCAGGGGGTCGAACGTCCCAAAGCAACACTGGGGCTGCGGGAGGCGCCCAAACGGAGGGATTCGAATTACTTTCGGTCATCCGTGGGCGTTCTTTAATGAAGCGTGTAAATCTAAGTACACGCGAGTTTTCTTTTTTTTCTTTTCTTGCGTTTCGCTATTGTCGACATACTTCTACAGCGGCTGGCAATCGAACCTGGGACATCGTGCTCACACCGCGGCGAGTACGCCTTGGCCGAATTAGCCCTTTGATCTGAATCCGAAAAGAGGGAGAGAGTGAGCACCGAGTGCGGTGTGGTGCTCGTCCGGTTGACCTCCCTGCCTTTTCTGTCCTTGCTCTCTCTCTCTCTCTCTCTCTCTCTTGATCTGAATCCGAGCTAGTTTGTAAGGTAACGTCGTCGGAGGCAACCGTGCAAAAGACGAAACAGCTGTGTGTGTGTACATGCGTGCGTGCGAGTGTGTGCGCTACTCGCTCGTTCTGCCATTCGTGCTGTTCCCTTCGAAGACGGCTGCATTGGAACGCCTAACGTTGTAAACAGCACCCACAGCTGCGGCGCGCCTTCAGCCGATAGCTTATAATTAAGATCAAGCACGTGTAAACGCAGGAAGCGCAGGGCAGCAGCCGCGAAACCGAGCCGGCCGGGAAACGCACAACCACCTCGTTACCGTGGGACAAAACGCGCCGTGCGCGCCACACGGTGGCGATAGGCAGAGACAACTCCACGCAGGGAGAGAGAGCGCGCGCAATGTAACAACTCCCGCGGAGATGCATGCCCTCGGGACACGCTCTTAACGGCCGTCGTCTTTAGGCTGATAGGACAGTTAAGGAAGCTACGCTCTAAACTGCAGCATCGATCTCTCGCTCGGGGCACGTGGGACAACCCGACCGCGCGACGTTCCCGTCGCCTTCCGTTCCCCCCCAAATGGTCGGTCGCGGCACCTCGACGTCTGCTCCGTATCGAGGCACACACTACGTGAGCCTGGCGAGACCCAGAAACCCCTTTGAACCTTCGGCCATGCCTCTTGCTCTTCTTCCGCTTCTCCTTCAATCCTTTGAGAGCTCTCCTTCCCCGCTTCTCTCTCTCTCTCTCTCTCTCTCTCTCTCTCTCTGTTTTTCTCTACCCGCCAAGCAGTCGAGACTTATATACGGCCGAAAGCGGATGCGAGGAAACGGCACGGCTTCGGTTGTTGCTGCTGCTGTGCAGAAGGCGGAGGTTCGTAGCGCTGAAGTCAGGGCGCTGCCGAAGGTTTGCCGGCATTGTTTCTCTTTTTTCTTGTTCTGCTTCTGTTTTTTATATTTATTTGCAAAGACACGAAAACCGCGTGATCGGTAGACGAACAGTGTGAGGGCGCGCGCGCGAAGTTGAAGATAAGACACACGCGCGCGCACCTCTGCGCAGCTGAGCTGTGTGATGTAGGCGAGAGCAATAAACAAACAAACAAACAAACAAGACACGCAGTGGTTCGAACGGCAGCCGGTGTTGGCACTGCGAGCGGGTAACACGACCGCGAATCGGAAGAGAACCGGAAATAAACGATCATTAAAGAAATGAAAAATCGGGGTTTGGGAAGGGGGTAGGGGAGAGAGAGAGAAGAAGGAGCAAGGAAAGAAAAGGCAGCACCGGTTCCTCCGAAGAATCCACGGCATGGGGGTGTTCTTTCTCACCCCTTTCGAAGCATGCATCGTCCGAAAGACTCGCCGCGGGTCGTGTCGCCGACTTGCACTGCAGGGACCTCTTTATTTTTTTTTTCCCGAGACTTCTTATCCAAGCCCGAAACCGCTAATCCGAAGGAAGGTACAGTGTCAAAGGATTCGCAAAGGATAGAGGGTTACCGGCTCGCCCCAGCCTGATACATATACTACACCAACCCCGTTCACTCAAAGAACAACCGCCTTCGTGTTTTTTTTTTAAACCCCGGTGTCGCATGCTGCCTGCGTCTGTACGTATACATATACTTTGTATAATGCCATAGATTCGAAGGCGCCTGGCGAACCTCTTCAAGAAGCAGGGAAGCACGCCAGTCCCCGAGCTTATCTCCCTCGGCTCTCGTGCATTCCTCGTGACGGGCAGAAGAGATTAGAAATAAAGATAAAAACGAGGCCCCTTCGCAAAGTGCGCGTCGGTCGTCTTCCTTTTTTTCTTTCTTTTTTCTTAAAGTCGTTGCACAGAGGCCCGCGCTCTATGTACCGAAGCAGCGGCTTCTGACCGCGTAAATTAGCGTGAAACAAGCTCGTTCGGCCCTTTTCTTCCGACAGCTTGTAACGGAATACGTATCGCCTCCCGCGGTGCAACATTGCTTCGGTAGGACGGGGATAAACGACTCCGATATGCAAAGGAGTCCGGACCGCGTGGGGAGCTCGCGCTGCACGAATGCGTTTTAGAGGAAAAAAATGCTGGGATTCTGAAGCTGACGCTGCAGGGGAGGGGAACGTATCGCGATGCGAACCTATACAGACGTGCTTTCGCTGTATGTAGTGCCGACCTTTCGAAGGGGTTGAAACATTGCGCGTAACTATTCGAACGCAAGTGGCTGTATGCTGGAGGTGTTGCAGCAATGACTCTACGTAAGTTCCCAAGATAACGTTGCAGAAGAGAAAATGTTTCTTTTTCGGCAGCGAGTTGTTTCGAACCGGTAGTCACTTAAAGAAAAAGAAACAAAGAAAACAAGACGCGATAGTCAAATATTAACCCTGTAATTAAACATTCTCACGAACTTACGTTCGAATTGATCATACTTAAGAGTGCATGTTCCAGTAGGTGGGTTTCGCGACGAGATTCACCGTACATCACCGCTGTCGCAGATGATGCTGGTTTGATCGTAGTCCTTGATGGATTGGAAAGCAACTGCATTAAGAATCACTTATAATATATATCGTTTACGGTGACAAACTGGCTTAGCCCTCAAGGTTATCGGGAAGGGAAGTGAAGATAAAAAGTTATGCAATAGGAGCAGGGTTAAGGAAGCGCAAATGCAGGCCTTATGTTTATCTTTGTCGTCGTCGTATCAATCAATCAATCGTAGGGTTGTGGGTTCGAGCCCCACGAAGGGAGGCAATCGAGGGAGTCACACGCTGGCTTCAACCACATGACTCCGCAGCAACAGAATGGTCCACAAATTTATAAATAAAGGCTAATTTGTGAAAACTGTCCTGTAGAGTTGATCAGTGGTCGTCGTGCTATGTTACGTGCAATTTCGCAACGTGTCGTCGAAAAAAAGTAGCCTAAAGCAACACTTCTTTTTTTGTTTTTGTTTCTGCTACAAGTGCACAGCTTTTAAACATTGCTTAATTCCTTCCCTAAAACCATGACCGGGACTGGTACAGACTGAACAATCAAATCGTCGCATACTCCTAAAGCTTTCCGAACAGGTCCTGTAACCTATTCTCCAGAGATCACGTACCACGAAGCTCACGTAACTTGCGAGATCGTTCCTTGCGACATCGCGGACAGATTCGAAGTTCCCTGTTTCAATATCTCCGCGCGGCGAAAGAGCGGTGCATCAAGCGAACAAGTGGTTGGTAGAGTTTCGTTGCTTATCACGAACCATCGGATGGCCGCGGAGAGGAGACCACGTAAACGGTAAGTTGTATATACGGGTGAACACTCCAGCTGCACTGGTACACCGAACGCTGTTGTTTCTCTTCTCAGCTCGACGTGTTTGTCGTTAACTCGGCGACGTAGGCAAAACACGTCTATCTTTACATTTTTCTTTTCATTATATACTTCATCCCACATCGCTTTTCTTTTTTTAACCACAGCCTTGACTCTGAAGATCGTCGGACAGAGGCAACTATAAGAGGAAGCGTATACTGCCGACAGCAGTGTGCTTGGACCGTGGTCATGCCCTGATATGCACAGGCGTATGAACCGTCAGATGTCCTTCGCGACATCTTAGTGGACAGAATTCTCACGGGCTGCCGTTGAGTGCCGGTTCCGTGCTGCGCGTTCTCCTTATTCCACTTATTAGATTTACGCGCAAGTTTCGACGACGATCATCCCACTGCGATGTGGCGACTGCGATCAAAAAAGTTGACAGTCACTTTAGCACACGCTAAAGAGGACGAAGACGTACGCCTGAGCGCTCGATCACGAGACATTCATTACATTGCACGAGATTTTCATTCGAATGCGCTGTTACCAAAGGTCGTGGGTTCGAGTGGCTTAACGAATTCCAGCTTAATTAACTTCGCCTTCATTAACACCAAATATAGTTGGTTAAGGTGCCTTAACTAACTACATCTTAATTAATCGTGTCTTAACTTCGCCTTAATTAACACCAAAGGTCGTGGGTTCGACTCTCGACTTCACGGTGTCGAGTCGAATCCAATTTGGAGATATGGCCGGTTCGGCCACATTCAAGCGAATCATCTTGGAGCTTGAAATTTGTTCTCATAACGGCCGGACAACGGATTTTTCGAGCAATGAGACTTCTAAGGCTTTCGCCTTATAATAACTAGAGCACACGCTTCCAGAGCCGATGCCAGTGATGTCGCTGCTTACGTGCTTGTGACTTGCGTTACAGTGAGTGCGGAGTTTGTTTTCCTTACCGTCCGTCCTGCTCTCTCTCTCTCTCTCTCTCTCTCTCTCTCTCTCTCTCTCTCTGATTTCTCCCGAGTAGTGTTTGAGAACTTGGGATAGCCGCGGTCTTAAAGGGACCTACCTATCTTGCTATTTTTCTTGATCTTAACAACGAGTAACTGGCGTCAAGTATACACTTTCCAGGACCAGAGCTCTGACATCTTTCCTCAAATACCTTCGAAATATGGAAGTTATTTTATTACACAAACGGGGGGCTGGAGCAATTCGAACGAAATCTGTTGCCTTCGAAAGGATTTAAAGGGAACGCGTGCTCGACGTTCAGACGACCCGCTGCACAGCAGCAGCAACACAGAGGCTAAGAAAAGAAGGTTGAGGCGGAGTGTGAGGCGGAGTGCGAGGCAGGCCCCGGGCTAGATAGCCGGGGGCTCCGACCTGTGACACTCCCACCCCGAACGTAGAGCTCGGACTTGTGACCCCGAGATGCGGTCTGTCGACTACAAAGATAAAGTCGGATTTTGTGATATATAAGTGTGCTGCTAAAATAACTAGGAAGAAATGACACAATTTACGAGATCTTAAAAAGTAAACGGCACACCAAATTTCACAACTCCTTATTACCTCAATGCCACCCTCCCCCATCAAAACGAGAGAGAGAGAGAGAGAGAGAGAGAGAGAGATGTCAGGATTCTGTCAACCCTATCTGGTACAACGCTCGACGCTTAAAGCGAATAAAATATTCTTATAATATTGGGGCTTTGAACATATACAATGATACTTTGTGAACCTAATTAAGCTTCGCAAGAAACCACGCAACCGAGGTATCACAATTACAAGTAAAACGTCACTTAACGAGTTGGTTTCAACGAAGGTTGAGACACGCACTGGAAGCACACGTGTATGCTTCTAGCACTGGGCAAAGCAGTAAAATCATAAGAAAGAAAGAACAGTTGAATGATTTTTTAGACGCAATAGTTGAAACGGTTTGAAAGACATTTATTCCACTTCATTCGAAACAATGTCGCTGGCTTCTTCAGGCGCTGTCATCTATAGTCACATGTTTTGCTGTTTCCATAACATGAACGAAATTCTGGAGACCACAGATGTTGCAAAAAATTAAATAAAATAATTTTTCGCAGCCTATAGGCATGGAGTCGGCAACGAAATGGTGCAATCACGTTGGTGTGTTCTAATACTGCAATGTATACTGACAGAATTCAATGTTGCACGACGCGTCGTAGAATGTTTCCTTTTTCTTCTTTCTTTTTCTTTTTTGCTGGTGCCGTTGTCTCTTTACATTTGCTCCCGAGGGTACAGGTCTAAGGTGACTAATTATATAAACCACAAGAACAAGCACTATATTCCCTTAAATCATACACACTAAACATTTTAACATTCCTATGGATGTTTAGAGGGCGCTTAGTTTGTCCCACGACTAATACCCTAACCCTTGAGGGGCCAGATCGAAGTGTTAATGGGGTCAAATTGTATTTTCTTTTTTTTTTTATCAGTTTTTTGGTGGCAAGTAAACGTGATAATAACTGTTACTGACAACACGAATACCGCACGCAATAAACCTGAATAGTCGTCACTGTCGAACTCTGGTGTCCCATAATAATTATGTGCACAGCGGGTGGTCAGAATTAGTATGCATACTTAAGTTACGTTTTCTCTCAAAGCAGGTGCAGTTTGAGCTCGATATGGGGTATACTAATTTTTTTACAGCCTTAAGAGCGCGGGTTTTAGCCAGGGGACAAAACACCAAGCTTAATTTAATTTTTATATTTTTATATAATAGAATATAACCGCAATAATTTTTAGGCAGTACAGCACAGGGACACGCACTTTCTGAAGATTTCACCACAGATAACCTACAGCTGTCGTTTTTTTTTTTTTTTTTTTTTTTTTTTTTACGACACACATGTGCACATATTTGTCTCTGCAGGGAAGGTGTGTCGTTTGTTAAACAGTTCCTTTCTGGGCAAGTGTTTCACTTAAAACAGTGAAGAGTGATTACAGGGCGCTCCAGATACGTACGTGTGCCACCTTTTTGAGAATAGCTCACTTCAAACGGCACACATGTACTTGACACACGCACATTTGTTGTGTATCACTTATGGCTAACCTTCAAGCAACTGCACCGTTGTAATTAATCATACAGTCTTAGAAACGGCGGACGCAATCAAACGGCTTGGTGCGCCCAAACAATCGTGGGTCAGCGACATGGCCGAAAGGCGCGGCACCAGAACTTCGTGCTACAGGGTTCTTTCGCATACATACGTGGCCGACAAAATCCGATTACTGTGACACCGCTATTTATAAAACTTTTCGTTGTCATATACCCTCGCTTGAGGGATCAAAACCAAGAAGAAAACGAAGGCTGTCGTGGAATCTTTCCCAAGTGTACTTGAGATGGATAATTAATAACGCGACAAACACTGCAAACTACACATCGCTTTACGCAGGCCCACGCAAATTATGCGTACCTCGCTAACATTTATTGGAAGAAGGCCCAATAAACTATCCCCCGCACACCCTCCGAGCTTTCGTTCAGCTTCGACCACGCCTGCCAGTTATATTTCTGGATGCGGTAGTTAACGCCCACGGAGAAAAAGCGCAACGCTTCTGTTTATCTGCCTTCGCATTCCGCGTTAATCACTTCCCGCCTTTTCAACAACCTTCACTAACATTCCAGGAGGGGAAGAAAAAAATAAAACAGCGCGAGACCTGCGAACCAAGTGGCATTATAGCAAAGTGTTGCGTCAGCTCTCGAGAATGTCAAAAACTTCTCCGGGAGCGTAGCCAAGCGCACGCGTCAGATAGCCCGCAAGGAGCTAAGCCTATAGCCCAGTCAGGAGAACTCAAGGCTTCATTCGTCCGACATGTTGATCATCGCGTGATCATTCTCTCTCACCTTCGTTGGAATTCGCATTAGGGATGTCTCAAGTGCCCCACTGACGCGTAATTGTCAGTGCTGCTTGCAGTTTTACTTCGTGTTCGGGCTGTCGGGACACTTGAGAGTTCCAACGTGCCCGTGAGGTGCCAATTTGCAAAATACCGAAACACTGGAGATACATACGTGCACATCAGCAGTGGTGGCGCCATCTTGCGACGCTGGGATCAAACAGAACACAGAAGTGCAACGGTCGTGTTCCACCTATCTGCTGGCGCAAAGGTGCTGACAGCAGTGATTATTATAGTACGGTGCACTTCCTTTTCTTTCTTTCTTTTCATTTTTGCATCTTCCAAAACACTGAGGTACCCCGACATTGTTTCTTACGCATTGTGGGTGCAGAAAGCGTCAAAAGGTGGCCCTACGAGCACTGCTGCTGCCGTAGACGCCATCCGATGTTCCGGCATTCCGTAAACTGTAATACTTTATACGGACAGGCTGTAACTATGTTATCGTGCGTCGCTGTGTTACGTCATGCCAATTCGCGAGCGTGCGCGCCTTACCTTAGCACGCCTTCAGCTTACGCAGTGTCGGGTTGAATTAAACGCGCGGAGTGGCCGCATGACGTGCAGTAAAAGGTGGTCAGCTGTCCGTAACCAGATGAGCCATAAGTGACGACGAAGTGCAGAATAAAACTGCTCCCCGTATTCTGCGACCTGGGGAGGTATTCTGTAAGAGTCCACCTAGTGGACATGTCCAATTGGTCTGCTGTTGAAGCTATGATTGGCTGGGCTGCGCTGCGTGTCCGCAGGAACCAGGCATCAGAGCCAATCAGGACTTCAGCAGCAGACGAAATGGACATGTCCACTAAGTGGACTCTTACAGAATATCTCCCCTGATGTCTCTCTCAGACAGTCGACCGGACGATGCAATGCAATAAACTGTCCTTCCTCCTACCCCTCCAACTTGATGAATATCTTCTTTTTCCTTTTATTTTTCCAGCCGTTGTCACACGCGCGACAAGCATTATGGATGTCCGCGCTGATACGTAATCCCGGTGATGTGGTGACTTGATCTTCTTTGAAACTAACATTGAAAGATGCACGAAACAAAAGGGCGAGCCAAAGAGTGAAGTAAACTGTAAAACTGGTTTATATAGTCTACGTGAACATAAAGTGATCACAATCGCTTTCACAAAGTGGCCTGCAGGCCGCTCCAATAAACCACCGGCTGCATGCAGACACCTCACGGAAGCCGCAAGAACGCCGACTCGTCACAGTCGACGCTCGCGCGGCGACACCAATTCGCACCGAGAGCAAGTGAGTGAGTGAGAGTGAGCAAGTGGCGCCCTCACCAGTGATTCTTGCGAAAGGCGAGCCGACGGCTCCTCCCTGGATGGAGGACAGGCCGGACTCGACGCCGACCCAAGGCGCCACGTCGGTGCCCATGTAGGCGTACGAGCCCAGTCCGTTGGCCGCCCGGCTCAGGTACGCAGAGGGGGCTTCACGGCACGACGCCGCCGCCACGCTCGTCACGCCGGATGCACCCTGCATGCGACGCCATGCGCGGACACGCATTGAGACGAGAGAGAAAGGAACTGGGCCGCGAGATCGCCAGTACGCCATCTCCTCTGGTGTCCACGCGCCGCTCCCTAAAGGAAGCTCGAGTAACGCCGAAAGAGAGATAGAAATATATTCAAGAGTGTGTGCTTCTGACTGTTTACAAACTCAATGTAGTGCAACTTGCATTTGACTTTCATATTGTTTTGTTCCCGGGTATATAGGACTGTGTACTGTGGAGTTATGGACCCAGTGACGTGATTTCTCCTCATTTTCTTACATATCTTTTTTTACACTGTTGTTTCCGCAATGAGGAAAGAAGTAGCCGTTAACATTGTAAGGCAACTACGTCTCTTTCTTTTATTTTCATTTAAATAAAAAAAGAAAGAGAGATAACAGAGAAGTCGGTCTGAAATTGAGTTCAATAGCCTGCTTTTACCCTGCGTGGGGATAAAACAGAAAGGGGGAATAAAGATCGTTACAGGTGGCGAAGATGTGGGCTGAGGGAGTGGAGTCAGACGCAGAAGGCTCTCCGAAAGCGAACTATAGATGATTTGTTTAGCCCAGTATCACCGCGTTAACGCGATAAGGAATGTACAAACGGTAACGACATCGCCGGCGGCGATGACTTGAGACAGCGTTCATTCAAAGCGCGCGCACGTGAGCCTTATCGCAGTGGGCAGTTTTGCTAGCTATACTGCCGCAAAGGCGTCGGTAGGGTAGGTAGCGACAAACACTTATGGAGCGTCGTTTAGCTCTCTTTCTCTCTTTCGTGAAGTGCGTGCAACACTCCCCCCCCCCCCCCCTGCTCCCCGAAACAAGATTCCTGGCCACGCCACTGAATGAGCAACAGGCGCGCGCGAGCGCACACACACACACACACACACACACACACACACACACACACACACACACACACACACACACACACACACACACACACACACACACACACACACACACACACACACACACACACACACACACACACACACACACACACACACACACACACACACACACACACACACACACACACACACACACACACACACACACACACACACACACACACACACACACACACACACACACACACACACACACACACACACACACACACACACACACACACACACACACACACACACACACACACACACACACACACACACACACACACACACACACACACACACACACACACACACACACACACACACACACACACACACACACACACACACACACACACACACACACACACACACACACACACACACACACACACACACACACACACACACACACACACACACACACACACACACACACACACACACACACACACACACACACACACACACACACACACACACACACACACACACACACACACACACACACACACACACACACACACACACACACACACACACACACACACACACACACACACACACACACACACACACACACACACACACACACACACACACACACACACACACACACACACACACACACACACACACACACACACACACACACACACACACACACACACACACACACACACACACACACACACACACACACACACACACACACACACACACACACACACACACACACACACACACACACACACACACACACACACACACACACACACACACACACACACACACACACACACACACACACACACACACACACACACACACACACACACACACACACACACACACACACACACAAGCGCGCGCGCTCATTTGTTGAATACACGAAATGATCACACGTATAATAATAATAATAATAATAATAATAATAATAATAATAATAATAATAATAATAAATAGCTTTCTCGCACGGCATCGGATATTACAAGTGACGTGCTGCTCGCCAAGCTGCGGCCCCTTTCCCTGCAAGACGCATCAAAGCATCCAAGAGAAATATCATTGAATTTCTCAGTGAGCTGCGAAATATATAGACTTTTTTTTTCGTGAAGGATGAAATTTTGAAACTAGGCTACAGTTGTTTTCACAGAGGGAAAGCGAAGAACTGACGTCAATAGTTCAAGTTTGTTGTTTGTGCGTCGGTATTTGCCGTTATGGTTTATGAGTGTGGTCCAGCAACACCCGATAAGCGAAATTATAGCTTTAAACATGAGTCGTGGCGCCGGCCGATCAGTTATACGACGACCGCGACGATAGCCGCGCCAACCTGTATATCCCACGAATTTCCCTATAGCACAGGATGAGTATTCTTCAATGCGTCCGCTGACCGAGTGATGGCGTCAAAAAAGACCTACAGCCAGGAGACAGCGCGCTCAGTAAATCTGCCCCTCCTATCCTCTGACGAAACCGCGAGAGACGCCAAAGAAGGTATACAAATGGAAATAATCCGCCACACAAACGAGACCCAGAAACATGTTGGGCTGTCCATCGGTGCGGACACAATAATACTCAGCGAGAGAGTCACAGAAATGGCGACCCCAGACAGGCATGCAGCTGAAAACGATCGTCTCTCATTCCTTCCTTGTTTGTTTAAACTCGCGACAGGTATAGACGCCGCACGGCGTACTATCACACCGGAAGGAACATAGGAGCTGCGACAACCCACGATTTAATCGGCCGAGGAACACAAAACAACCTTATCGAAACATGAATCGTGTCCACGACCGCAGAATAACATCGAACTGTCATGTATAGGGAATCACTGGTCATGGCGTTGGCGCCCCCACAAACCCAGAAGGTGCCGGCAGGTCCCGGCTCCATCGACGTGTCCCCGTCCTCAGGGAGCGCGCTGTCGCTAGCTTACAGTCATTGGCCCGGCCTCTCGGCTGGTCTCGGGTGCCGTGCGCATACGAATGCTCTAATTGGTCGAATTGTATCACCAGGCGCGGGTGATTCCCCAGCAGACGACATAACGTTACGGTAGTAGGGATAAATTGATCAGTCCGTGAGGAGCTGTCGATGTGTAATGATGTGCGTTTACCTCTCTGCGCTTCCTGCCAAGCTGACTTTTTGGCGGGAAAAGAGCGGAAAATGGAGGGGGGCGACCTCCGTTTCCTCGGTTCGACGAATGTTTCGACAACGCGTGAGTGCTCCGTTACCCTCGGCACGGATGATGGCGCGTCGGTGTGTTACAGTTCCCGGGCTTCTCCTGCGCAATGCCAAGTCCCGCGCTCGTATTGGAGATCGCATGCATATACGGTGAGTGTTCCGACGAGAAACCGCGGGTTGCTTCGACGGCGGTCGCCGTTGTGCGCGCCTTCGTCACTCAGAAATGGTTTGTTTAGCGCATCCTATTTATCAGTGATAACGGTAGCATTGATAGGCAAGAAGTTTCGTCTTCTAACGAACTGCGCTGGGCGCTGAGCCGGCAGCGCTCGCGGGCTCAGTCGAAAGCGAAGTGAGCCGTCTTCTCTCGTCGCCATTTTTTTTTTTCGGCTTTGTTAGGGCATTGGTTGGGGAGGGAGGGCCCGCGGTAGTGAGCGCCATGTCGCGCGCTCCGATGACAATTGAAGTTTCTATTGGCTTTCTTTTCGTGACACAGCCATTCTTCCTGTGCGAATTTATTTATTTATTTATTTATTTACAGACGAGCGCCGACAGCATCACCAGTTTTGAGAAAGAGCGCTCCTCAAAAAAAAAAAAAAAAAATTATGTAGTATACGGAAGTATGTTGACTATTGCAGACGTTTGCGCTATAGTTTGAGATTTTGACAACGCGCTTCGCTTTGCGTTTGTGAGCTAACTGCTAGCCATAGCCTGCAGCAAGTGAAACCTCCGCTGGTAATTTTGAAGCGAACGTTTCGTAGCCTGCGTACCTCCCACGAGTTTGGCGTGGAGCTGCTGTCTGCTGCTGGGGCCTTCACTGGCAGGCAGGTAACCACTATGGTGCGAAACGCTGCGCAGAATATAATCGTTGCGTGGCATTTCCGTAACCGCTTCGTGAAAGCTTCGCTTCTCAGATTCCAACCCGTGGATTGAATCTGCGCAATCATTTCTCCTTTTTTTTCTTTTTTTAACTCGGTGTGTCTCACTGGGTGTGTGTGTCCATTATTGACTCCAGAATGGGCACATGTATGTTTCACTGTGACACTATAGAAGTACAGAATCCGTGAATGTTGCTTGAAGCGTGTTGTACTTTTCTCTGCGTACATCTGTCGTACGTCATTCTGCCCTCAACGGACATCGTACGTCGCCTTCGATCGGCCTGGTGACGTCACTGCTTAAGCACTGTTGATGCGCGTGTTTTTGGTGCTTTCATTTCGGCACAGCTTGCGAGCGGTGCGATGCATAGACATAAATAATGCACGAGATTCAAGTTGTGACCTTTGCGGTGGATGATGAACACAATAACTGCATGCATGAGGTTGCGCGCTGCGTAGGACGAAAGTAAACACGATTGCACACATCGCCGTTAGTTGTATGCGGTGTTTAACGTATACGGCTTGACTGAAGCTTCTGTTCTCATGGATTCCGACATGTGTGTTGGATCTGCATGATCTTTTTTTTTTTCAAGTTTTACCTGCGTCTGATTATTCACGTGCGCAAAAGCGAAAAACTCTCCCTTCAGTGATAACCATTCGAACCATAAAGGGTTAAGGTAAAAGAAAAGAAAGTTGGTACGGTAACATATTCTTGGATTGTAGTGCTAAGTGAGACACACACAGATTAGAAGGCTAGAAGACAGACCTAGCGCTCGTCCTGTCTTCTTCTAGTCTGTGTGTGTGTTACTTCGCGCTACAATCCAAGAAGGGTTAAGGTTTTATGGCAGAAGCATCGTATTTTAAGAAAGGTAAGCTTCAAGGGCTTAAACTGTTTCAACCGTGACGATAGGCAGCAAGGACCAATAATTTTGTGTGTTTCGACGTCAAAGTGAGCTCTCGTGGCCGTCCGAGCCCTCGCAGAAGACGTTCGTTATGTATACAAGCGACGAGAATGGCCGGTATATATAGGCGGTTTCCTTTGAACATCCTCGATCTGATTAATACCTGGCGTTCGCTTCGCGAAATTTTATTCAGCCGCGCATGTTGCGGCCACTTTGATCTGTTGCTAAGATCGAGACGTTTCCGCAGGTGCTTCATTCGCGAATGGCGGGGAACCTCGCTTATATAGTCAGTTCAGTGCCACTCTTTCTGCTGCTGCTGCTGCTGTTGCTGCTGCTGCTGCTGAGGCCACATGCGTGTAGGGTGTGGCAGGATAGTCACGTCTTTCCGCTCTCTCGCTGATCTTTCGCATCGTTTGGGTCACGTCGCTAAAGGAAGAAGTTAAAAAAAAAAGCGTCCCTTATCGCGCTGCGCAGGATACAAGGCGCGTTGTGAGGAGGGGCGGGTTCGGACACGCGCAATTAGCTTCCGGGGCTCTCTCGAGCATATCGCGATAAGCACAGAGACGCTGATTAAGCTTCCCGCAGGCGCTGCGTAATCAGTGCACATAATTTAGCCCTGTCCCGTTTGTATCGATCGCCGCGCTACGCGGTGGGTCGTCCACGAACACGTAAAGCCCATTTATGGCCTCCGAGATTGGCGCGCGCCAGTCTTGGAGGCTGTGGTTTACCCAGTATTATTCGATCGTATATTAATGCTTGATGCGTTATATAGCCGCGTGTCGTCAGATAATTTCAGAGCAGCGTATATATATATATATATATATATATATATATATATATATATATATATATATATATATATATATATATATATATATATATATGATCAGTTTTAAGTTTTAACTGATGTTTACGTACGCTATGACAAAGCGTTGTCGAACATTGCAGTACCCGTGGCTCCCGATTTGGTGTGAATTGTGCCGATGGCTGCGCTCACGCCGTCGTTGAACGTCAATAAATGGTGAAATAAGCTTTCGCTCCCTCTGAACTCACCTGAAACATTAGTTATGAACACTGAGCGCGTACAGATCGTAAAATTATTGGATGATTCTGGCGTCCGCGCGGGAACTGACGAGACGCGTCGGCATAGAAACGACACGATGGTTGCTAATTGATTGCCTTGGCTTGGAGATATTTCGCCATTGCACCAGACAGCGTCCTATAATTATTATTATTATTTTTCAACCTTTACATTTGTGTTCCCATACGTTAGAGCAGGGTCGTTCGTTAAACAAAGCATAGTAAGGGACGCGCACCCCGCTGTCCCGCAAAGTGCTTGCGTTTAAGTATATATGTAGTGGTACCGAACACTTTTCTAAAACTGTGTAGTGTAAAAAAAAGTTGCTTGTTAAGTTGTTGACAGTCATGATTCTTGGGCTGTTTTAAGACAAGGACAGAAAACGAAGAGTACACGCGGGCAATAGGTCGATTCGCTGATCGATTCACTGATTTATTTATTTATTTATTTATTTATTTATTGACTGACTGACTGACTGACTGATTGATTGATTGATTGATTGATTGATTGATTGATTGATTGATTGATTGATTGATTGATTGATTGATGGGTGTTAACCTCACCTGAAGAATACAGATTTTGTGAGGAACACCGCAGCGTAGTAGTACTCCGAACTACTTTCACCCATGCACACACAGGGCCCTTCAGTTCGGCATGTACGAACGCTTTTGCATTCCACCCCTATTCTAATTCGCCAGCCACTGCCGGGAGTCGAACCTGCTACCTGGCGCTCAGCGGCAAAGCGCCATAGCCTTTTAGTCATCACGGCGGGTACGGAGAATGAACGACACAGAACGCTGTGCCCACTTATTGACCAAATTTAAAGCCGAGGTCTCGGATATATACGGTCTTGGAAAGGATATAGCTGATAGCACTTTTAGATCTCATCACGACGATGCATTACCTGTCATTCGACAAAGAACCAAGACACAGAATATCCTACATTGGCCAGGCCATGCGAATCACAAAATTAGCCCCCTCACCTCCAAGGCCGCTGGTATTACTAACGGCGCTTGATCGGAGGGGTTACTATAGGCAGAGTTGAACTGGCGAAACAGACAGCTCTTGTCGGAGGAGCTACGAACGCAATTGTGCGCAGCGAATAGAAACCATGATGCGGTGAGTAACTTCCGCCTCAATAACAGCGGAGATAAACTACATATGAATAGACTAACATCTTGTCGATCAGTGGTACATGAATGGCTTAGGCCAAGGATAGAAAACAAAATACTCCACATATATTGACGATGAAACACATATTTCTTTTGACGTCTACTTCTAGACGTATTATAGACGAGTGTTACATGGCGCCGACTGAACATACTGTGCGGCGTGAATGAGTTGAATGACTGCTACGTATACCGGTCGTGAGTAGTGAGCACGTCCTCTGATTATGATTATCACGATGACAAGAAATGATTCGGCGCTTATGACAATTAGATCAAGTCAACGGCTGCTTTGACAGGGGGCAAGTGTTGCAGACGGCACGCAGCGATGGTGGTATTAGGGTATTTTATATTGGGGGCACGCTATGTTTGGGGCCCCCTAGCGCTTGGGACCACAGTACTGCGCATGCGCAGTACCGTGGTGCTAGGGGACCCCAAATGCTAGCGTGCCCCTAATATAAATCTCTATGAGCTCATCATGGATCTCCGACTGCGCTTACGTGGTTATATATATATATATATATATATATATATAACCATCCTTCTCATGCTGCTGCAGGGTGCCATTCTGGAACGCTGTCAAATGCCACTGTGTTGCTTAAGTCAACCATGTTGGCATTTTGAGCCAATCACAGGGGTCGTAGCATCCTTGCGAGCCAGTCAGAATTGACATGATGGCTGTATCTGAGAACGTTTCAGAAATGCCCCTCACAAGCAATTATAGCCGCATATATACTTCCCGCTCCCGCTTCACCGCGTCAGAATCCCCTCTAGTAATTTTTGTAGAATAAACTCTGTAGTTGGAGCGACCTGACTCAGAACACGTAGTCACCATCTGCGGTCACCTCCTTTTCTAATTGAGGCTAAAGGACAGGCGCGCATTGTTTAGAAAACACTGCTCACGCTGTAGTGGCATGCAATTAAAAAGGCGAGACACAAATTAAGAGCCCACCGGCTCCGGTCAATGGTTTCGCGAGCTTTCTCTGCGCCGACCAAAAGGACACGGGGCCTCGGTTTTGCTGTTCCTTTGCCTGGTTCTTCTTTTTCCTTTTCCTTTCTTTCTCTCTTTTTGTCTTTAAGGCTCCACAGGGTGCCAACGTACTGCCGACTATAATGCGACGATTCTCGACACTTTCTTTCTTTGTCTTCGAAGCAATTAAAGCTGCCGGCGAGGTTTCAAGGAACGAATAAAACACAAACCGCTTGCATCACAGCACGACGCCTCCCAAGTCGAAATGGGAGGAGAATGAGGGGAGAACTTCCCGTTCTTGCAATGCGCCATCTGGCGTACCCTTTGTTCAGTTGTGTTACTGGTGTGAGTGACAGATTATATGCTTTCGTGGGCACACTTAGCGGGAACACTTATTACGCGACAAGGTTCAAATAGACGGCTCTGTAGCCGCAAAAGGCGGCGTGACGTCTCGCTGGTTGTTATCTATCTCTCTCTCCCCCCACTTTCTCTTATTCCCTTCCACATTTACCCCATTGCCCCACCCTGCTGCTGTTACACAAGGGAGACCTATAGAGGTCTATAGAGCGTCCGGAGCGCCACGGGAACCGCACCACAAAGCCGAACGACATTCAGTCAAACCTCGTTATAACAAAATGATGAAATTCCCTTTGAAATCTCCGTAGAGGTTCGTAGTGCAGTAAATGCAACCACGGATACAACAAAGTAATTCTGGATCCCCCTTCAACTTTGTCTTAACGAGGTTTTGCTGTTACATACAGTGAAGGCACGGACCAGCCCATTTATATATTTTTGAGAAAGGCTGTCCGTTGCTTGATATCTGAGTGTCGACCGTTTTAGCCATATCACCGTCTATATACATTCGTTGTTTCCTGACGTTTCCACTGTTAAAGGAAGCGCTTGAGTACACAGCATGCCCATTTTTTTTTTTCTTGCAAGGGTACAATCAACTAGATTTCCATAACACTTAAAGAAAGCAGCGCTGTCAGCGCAGGACAAATAAAGAGAGCAGAGACACACCCGCGGCGCTGACTTACAAGCATATCCAGCTTTCCTGGACACGTACCAACTAGCGCCCCAAGCGGCCCCGGCACGAAGCTAGCGCGTTTTCAATGGAACGAGCGGGTTTTTCGCGAATAACAAAAGCTGCAGGTCGATTATCAAAAAACGCAGCTGACAGACGTGTTCTGGAAGACAATCCACACGAGCCAACTGCAGTGATCACTCTATGGCACGTAAGAATTTTGTTCCCACAGCGGTTAAAGATTTAGCAATTGAAGCCTATGGAAACGACGAAAATTTGTACTCCATTTTCGAGGCAAGAACCGTGGCTGTGATTACACTAGGGCTTCTATCGTAATACGCAGTGCAGCGTATGTAGTCCGGAGACTCAGCTTTCGATTGATGCCTAGCTCGACTCTCCACACATGGCGTAACACTGTTCCCAAAAGCGTTTTTTGTAACACTGTCATGAAATTTCATGTGGTATCTATAAAAAGATGTTCGCACCACTGCGCGAACCCTCGGAAGCCGTGGCCGATCGGTAGAATTGCGCGCACCTTTAGTCACGCTTCGCGGTGGCCGCGGTTCGATTCTCGCTTCGGACTTTTTTTTTAGCCGCATAGGACCTAGTTTTGTAGTCTCTCACTAGATGGCAGAAACACAAAACCCAGCATTTGCTTTCGGTTCTGGTTTTTCAGCGGCGCAGTTTTTTTTTTATAGCCGCATAGGACTTAGTTTTATAGTCTCCCACCAGATGGAAAAAACACAAAACTCATTATTTGCTTTCGGTTCTGGTTTTCGAGTCGTTCTCTTGAAATATTATGTTTTCTATTTTTCCTTCCTAAAACACAGCAATGTCGTGTTCATTTGTTAAGTCATCGCATTTATGAAGGTTTTATTCATTGGACATCATAACTAGAAGCTTGCGCAAAGCTTTGTGCTATGCAAAAAAAAAAAAAATTCGTGCTTTGTAGCGTGGAACCTGGGAGAACAAAATGGCCATTCTTATTGCGTCCTTCTGGAAGGTGCGTTTTCTTCGACTTTCCCCTGTCCTTAATGGCACATACTCCGAGCGAATGAGGTCCACCTGGGCCACAATGCCACCCGGTGGCCAGTGCCATTCCTATGCAACATTCGTGCGGAACAAAGTGTCTGCTAAGCTGAGTCGCTACCCGAACGTTAATTATTTCCAAAGATTCATCCAATTAAGAAATGCACCAAATAGGAGAAGATGTGCAGTGTGTAATTAATAGCTACTGGTAATGTGTTCTCTACAGCCAAGTGGTATGAATCCGTAGGTGTGGCCATAAAAAAATAATTTGAATAAATGTCCCGTGCTGTGTCTGCCCCGGTCGCTCTACAGAGAAGCTAGCTTGGCTAGCCGTCAGTATTTAGGATCAACATATGGCGTCGCTCGTTCGGTGCAGTTGCTTTTAATGCGAAGCATTCTTTGGTGAATGCCCCAGTGATCTGGTAGCAAAATCGTGCGAAATCGTGTCTGTAACGCCAAAAAACTTGACGCATTTCCCATATGAATACATAGGTCTTTATAAAAAGGGGTGGGGTGGCCAACTTGAAATTGGAAGTGGCGTCAGCATAAATTTGGCCGTGATGCAGGGATTGGTCAAGTTGAATGTGGTAGTGATATGGGATTGGCCCAACATAAATTTGGGGTGAAATGGTAGTGAGCCAAGCTGAATTTGAGGCTGATATGGGGGTGGCTCAACCTAAATTTGAGGTGATATAGGGGTGGGTAAGCCTAAGTTTGGGGGAATATGGGGGGTGGGCCATCCTGGATTTGGGGAGGATGCGGGGGTGGGAGAACCTAAATTTGGGAGGGATATGGGGGGTGGGCCACCCTAACCATGGGGCTGATATGGGGCTGGGCGAAGATGAATCGGGGGTGATACGGGGGTGGGCTAACCTAAATGTGGGAGTGATTTGCGGTGGGCCATCCTAAATTTGAGGTGATAGAGGTGTGGGCTAGGCTAAGTTTGGGGCTGATATGGGGGTGGGAGAACCTGGATTTGGGGATGATATGGGGGTGGGCCAACCTAAATTTGGGGCTGACAAGGGGACAGGCTAACCTAACCATGGGGGTGATGCGCGGCTGGGCCACGCTGAATTGGAGGGTGATATATGGGTGTACTAACCTTAGTTGGCGGGCGATTTGCGGTGGGCCATCCGAAATTTGAGGTGATCGAGGGGTGGGCCAGCGTTAGTTCGGGGCGGATATGGGGGTGGGCCAACCTCGAGTGGCAGGTCGTATTGGAGTGGGCCAACCTAAATTTGGTGGTGTTGTGGAGGCGGGCCAATCTGTATTTGGGGGTGATATGGGATTGGTCCTACCTAAATGTGGGAGCAATCTCGGGGTCGGCCAATCTGAATTCGGGGCCGATATGGGGGTGGGCCAACCTAAATTTTGGGGTGCGTCGGCTCGAAATTTGGAGGACGATTTATGGAAATTCGTCTGTGGACCAGCTTGAAAATTAGGGGTGGCCCAATTGAAATTCGGGGTTGAGCCAACTTGAAGTTTAAGGCTGGGCAAAAAGAAAATCGGGCGTAGCCGACTTTAAACTTGAGGGTGGGCCAACTTAAATTTGAGGGTGTGCCAACTTGAAATTTGGGGATGGGCCTACTTAATGTTTGGGATGGGCCAATTGAAAGTCGGGGCCTGTTTACGAATAGTTAGACAACACCAGTGGTGTTTCTGCATATTTTTCATCATCGCAAAGTACGTATATCAATAATTGTTACCTATATCTCTCAAGGTGAGCTACCACTCGAGCCTTCCCAGCCCACTGAGCTAATGATGTCACGGGAGTGCTCTCATCGTAACGACTGCGACGTTCAATGTGGAGATCCACAAAAACAAATCGCAGACCGAGCTGACCATTTTCACGCCAATGACACCGCTAACACTACTCGCTCATGCTAGACGCAACACAAGCTTACAACGATCATAATTCAACTTTCGATCGCACCTAGTCGACACGTTCTCAGTGCAGAATTTCGTCAATCACCTGAATAGAAACCATGCTGGATGTTTTACTGTTATGTTGGGCCGTTTTTTCGGAAGCCTTCTCCCACAAAGACAATACATTTTTGAGATTGACGAGGCAAGCTAGTACATAACTCGTACGAAGCAAAAGTATAAAGGGTTATAGTGATTTCTCAAAAAATATGTTAGGTAAATAAGATTTCAGATAGTATTATTTCGACCGGGCATGACAACGATTTCTTCCCGCCTGTCACAGCGCTTTCACCGAAGACCTAATCATTTTGCTCAAACGCGTTGCCCCAATACTACATGTGCTGAATGTACAAAAGTGCGGTGCGTGGTCACAGCTTCAAAGCCAGTCTATTTTGTGTACTGTTGTTATTGTAGTAATGTGGAGTTTTCCTCTTCATAAGAGCACAAAAAGAAAAAAAAATATTACAGATAGTAGCTGAGCGCAAAGTACATCGGAGATCTGAAACCAGCAATTATTTTTAATTTGCGGGTTGGTCTTCTCTGCTGGTAGATCGCTGTCCGATCACTTCAACAAATTTTGTTTGTGTGCAACAGCAGCAAACACAAAGATACTACCATTTCATTGCTAGGACCTTTATGCCATTCACACGCACAATAAGGACACCAGATAATTGACACTATCAGTTCATAAACTGATATTGTTTTGCTAATTTCAGTGTAGCGTGGTGTCTGCGAACGGAGTATTTTCTTAGTATCAGTCCAGTGTTAGCAGTGAGAAGCAGTTCGGTCTATCATCTCCGTGAGGCCATACTAGCCATTGTAGCGCTTTACTCTAGGCCAAGTGCTAAAAACTTGGTGTGCTTCGTCCTTTCCGCAGGTCGTCCATCCATTCTGTTATGATGGCCATCAACGTTGCGTCCGTCAGGCCTCCTCCTCATTTTAGCTTCACCATCGCGAGAGTGGGCAGAGAAAGGAAGCTTTCTTCACAATCAGCCCCAGCGGGGTTCCACCACTCGTAACTGCTGCAATTTGCATTAAGTGGCTGGGCATGCTAACTACATCCTTAGTTTCACAATGGCTAGCGCGCGCAGAAAAAGTAGAGCTGTGGTCGCTATCACTACCACGAACTCATGTCAATGCAGATGTAAGTACGTGGAGGGGCTGGGCATGCTAACTTCTGCGCTACGACCTGCCGCCGCCACCTCAGATTTTCTATGCATACCTGCTTCTGGTTTCTATCGCACACGCATGCAGGACAAACGCGGATAAGTAATTGGATTAGATTGGGAAAACGTTTATTGAGCCTGCAGTAAAGCGCGAAGGCGCGCTTCGAACATGGCCTACGTCGTCATCGTGGCGGTGTTCGGAATGGCCGTACGGGGTGGCAACGTGCCAGCTTTCAGCCCGCAGCACGTGTTCCAATCCCACCAGACGGGGCGCACTTCAGAGAACTGCGGATGACCGACAGCCACGTGGCGCGCGGTCAACTAAGGAATGTGGTACTCGGCTGCGCCACCCGAGACAAAGCAGAGTTCTACGAAGCCCTCTGACGTCGGCTCCGGACCCTTTTCCCCTGTGCGTGTGTGCGGCACGTGTTTGTGAGCCCTCCGCCAGAAGGGCTGGTCCACGGGGACATCGAACGGTGACGTCGAACGATGACGTCGAATTATGACGTCGAGCGGAGAGCTTATAAGCAGCGTTTACCGGCTGCTAGAGCGTGCTCGTCGTCGGGAGGTGAGTGTTCGTTGTCATGCTAGAAATGTACTAGTGAGCTGTGTGCTCGTAAGCTGTTTGCTGTATGATAGTCTTGCGGGCTCCATATGGGAGTCGCGCTAAACTGCCAATGTATCTTGCTTAAAATGGTAAATAAATCCTGCTCGCCTAGTCCTGTCGCCACAAGGTCCTCCCTACAGCTACGACTGCCAACTCTTACATCGGGTGCTCTGCGAGGATCCCCGCTCGCCGTTGCCGGCTCGCCAGGCTCCTGCCTAGCCATCGCCTCGATGACCTGCTGGACGGCCTGTAGTTGTTTTTCTTGGTCTTCGCTCCACGTTGCTTCGTACGTACGTGGTCGGGGACGGGGCATTTTGGTCCCTGCTGTTCGTGATAACCGATGCCTAGACTGCACAGAATCTTTCTGCCGGCCTTTGTTGATGACAATCTTTCAAACTGAGCGGCTCTTTGCGCTTCGACGATCTCGTCGAGCGTGTTGTGTATGCCCAGCTGGAGGAGACGTTTCGTGTTGGTAGTTTCAGGTCGACCGAGGGGTGTCTTGTAAGCCCTCCGGATTAGGATGTCTAGCTTGTTCTTTTCGCTTTACACCCACTTGTGGAAGGCTGCCACGTACACTGGCAGACTACGAAGGAGTGTATAAGCCTGATGAAGTTTTCCTCCTTCATGACTCCCTTCTTGGTGGTAACGCGCTTGAGCAGTCTGCTGGCATTGGACGCCTTACCCATGATGCGGGTGATGGTGTCTCCGTTCCTGCCGAGCGCTTCGATCGTCATGCCCAGGACTCGGATCTTGCTGACCGTCGGTATTGTGTTACCATCCCTGGTGCGGATCTTGATCTTTTCGTGTTTCCTTTGCTTCTTGATTCTGTGCGTTTTGATCGGTTGGTAAAGCAGGAGCTCCAACTTACTTGGGGAGCAACGCAGTCCCGTACCTTCCAAGCTTTCTTCGACCGTGTCGACTGCCGTCTGTGGCGTGGATTTTGTGCGGGCATCACTGCCCCCGTCCACCCACAGCGTAATGTCGTCCGCGTATATCGTGTGCTTCAGTCCTTCAAGCTGGCATAGTCTTTTGGCAACTTGAATCATAACAAGATTAAATAGCATGGGTTAGATGACGGAGCCTTGGGAAGTGCCCTGGCTCCCTAATGTCTTCTCGTCCGTCTTCAGGTCGCCGGGTCTGAGCTCCGCCATCTGCCGGTGAGGAAGCCTTTGAAATATTCGTACGCCCTCTCGCCTAGGTTTAGATGCGATACCTGCGCCAGGATGGCAGAGTGCGTAACCTTGTCGAAGGCGCTTTCTAGGTGGAGCCCGAGGACGGCTTTGGTGTCCCTGGTTTCGCCGTCGATGACCTAATGTTTGTTAAGTAAAAAATCTCAGTGCCCTCCCACTCTGTGAAGGAAGATGACCAGCAAAGCTGTGTATGTGGGCCCCTTAATGGCGAACTGCACCTCCGCCGCTGGTCGGCCTGGCATGGCGTTACATTCGGGATCAGCCGACGTATGGGGAGAGCTGAACGCTTGCTGCACCTCTTCTGCGGGTGAGGCCGGTATTACGCTATCTTCGGGATTTTGCTCTATGCGCGGACGCGATAGTGGGGAAAGTAGCCCTGAAGAGGAACCTTTAGCTCTGGTGGTCCTATATAAATACGTGTAAAAGGATAATTCGTTTTTCTCCACAACCACTGCATCAAATTTTACAAGGTTTGTTGCACTTAGAAAAAATACTTAAAATCTAGTGACTGTTGGTTTAGAATGTTTTATTTAGGTCATCATTTGTTTATTCAAAATTGGCAAAAATCAAAAATTTTCAGACAACGAAACCAACTTTACAACTCTGTCTTTCGGTAATCAAAACTGATATCACAATTCTGTACATTGCATCTAACAGCAGATCTAAAGCGGACAAAATTGATATATTACGCATGAATCTAAAAAAAAATTAGTAATGTGGAAATACACCTTTTCCACAACCCTTGTTCACAACGTAACGACTTCATGTAAGATATAAATCGGCATATTGCATTTGTCCGCTTCGAATTGTCTAAAGGATTCTGTTTACATAACCGCGATATCAGTTCTTGATGCGGAGTTATTAATTTGTAAACTTCGTGCTTCTGTATTTTTCGCACTTTCGGATTTTGAAAATCTTTTACCAGAATTCAAGCCCTAAATAGAAATTCCGCTTCCAATAGTCACTAGAATTTACCTTTCTCTCCTGAATCCAGCAAAATTTATTAAAATCGGCCAAGGGGTTATCTCAGAAAATCGCTTCGGCGTTTTACATTTATGTGAATAAACCACGTCGGAGGTGGGCCCGAGTTAAAGCATACTCTTAACGACTTCGTTGTAAAAAAAAAAAAAAAAAAAAAAAAAAAAAAGCCGTGAATATCGCCGCCTCAGATTTTGTCATGATGGCACCGCCACCATCGGCACGGCTCCGTGAGCAGCTACCAAGCTGTTCACTTTCGTTATCTTCCTTCCCTCGGCGGCAGTGCACTGTCTTGATGCCGACGACACGCTAAATCTGCACCATCATTCCGTCATGCATCTCTTCTGCGAACAAGCAAGCTTTCGGCGGCACACGTTCACTGCCGTATTGACATTAAAACTTTAAAATGCTTGCCTTCGAGAAAGCAGCGTGAATAAAAATGGAACGCGACTATGTGACCATGGGCACATGTTCACGGGGCCATACTATTGATCATAGCATCACAAAAAGCTAGATGTGGTCAGGTTGACTTTACAGGTTTGGAAGGAATGACTGACGGGCTAGTTGCTTCATTATCACATAAACAACAGCGCCTAATGTTAGCGCAGTTTGTGTGTGGTTCCCCCCTGTGTGTGTCCCGTCGTGAAGTGCTGTTCTTTCTTTGACTTTACAGATGTTCTTTTTCTGCATCAGTTACGTCTTCCAAGAGTGTTTACCTGGAAAATTTTTGTTCGCATTGCTCTTACAGAAGCATGTTTAGTCGAAATTTGTTCGCTTGGCCGCTTAATCTCGAGGACGGGCTCCAAACTGCTCATTTTCTTTAACCACGTAAAAACCATTACTGAAAATTTAATTAACGTAGCTTTGTTAATTACGCAAACAACTTCTCAACTTACTCCGCATCTAGAGGTTACCAATCTGAACACTTGAATGATAAAATGATGTTAACATTGTTTGCATCGTTCGAATAGTTTTGTTTCGTGCAGTTAAAAGCAGCCGGCATATTGATGGTGCTGTATATAGGCTTCTTATAAAGTAAGTGTGAAAGCTTGGACAGCTTATCTTGGCACAAATCAACTTCATGAGCTTAAGCACATGACCCAACCTTGCACGTCTGTCTTTACAACCGATTCTCATACATTATACAAGAAGCACCTCAGCGCTACGGCACATCCCACAAGGTGTGCGAGAACACTGTGCGCGCTCCCGATTAGGTTTCTGAGCGTTGGTGGCATCAGACTCGGTTTCCTGGCATCATAAGGAATAAAAACAGCTTCCTGTAGGAAAGCATTGGGTACATTTTCAGCAGTTTGTAACATATGGATCAGCACGGATATGTACGTTAGAACGAAAAGTACTGAAATATTAAGGTGAGGGTTTCGCTGCATGTATTTTGGCTGTCTAATGTTAAGATCTAAAGAAAAAATGCTTTGATTTTGTGACAATTAATGCTGACATGAAATATGAGCTCCGACACTGTACCCGTGGTGGAACTGGCCCCTGGAATACAGGGCTACATTAAACCACGATATGCTGGTTTGATAAATACCAGTAATTGTAAAGTGGTTCACTCTTGAATTTCCTGTATGTCAATCGGCGCCGCTGTGCAGTGTTGGGGGCCCTTTTTATACCACCAGCACTATGTTTCAGCTAATATTGAAAGAAACTCTATTCTTCCTTCTAAGGGGGGGGGGGGGGGAGGGGGCTTTTTTTAGCGTCTAACCACAGTTCCAAAGTTATCAGTTAGCTCAAGATGCGCCTGCATGTGTTTCTAATATCCAGTATGTTGGCACGAATTCAATAGCGAAAGAGCGCTATCTTATCAGATTGTGCGCGTGAAGCGAATACTGGCGTACATTCTCCATCACATTTGCCGACCCGAGATTGCGCTGCGATGTACGAGCATTCCAATCTGACGAACCGACGCCTTGATCCGTAGATCGGAATCAGAGGAAGCACTTTGCGCGCAGCCATCGGTATCTTTGAGTGTTATTTTCTTTTCCAGCGCAAGCTCATCTTATAATGAGTAACATTCGTGACTGACTCTTCTGGAAGTGTTTTGTTCTTGACATTTCTACAACGTGAGAGTATAGAGGTGCTCCATCTTTATTGAGAGAATACTGGGAAATGAACTAGGCCTTTTCTTGCGTCTGCGTTTACACATTTACCGCACCAATTTATTTTCCATAACTTACGTTTTAATTTAGGGGGCTGTAAAGCACAGCAACCTTTTACTAACAGGATGTTTTAATAACACAGAAAATTTAAATGCTTATTAGTCGGCTTTGACTTCATGGTAAGGAATTTCAATAAAGATCTACTTACGATAATTAAAAGCCTATCCGTTTGACAACGTTTCATCTGAGTTCCCCTTTGCAAGGTGATACAGACTTGCAGATTGTTCGTATTGGGCACCCTCGACATATGTCCAACCGCCAAACAAAGGGTTATTCTGAATGTTTCATTTCAGGAAGGCGTGTTACCCTCCTGTCTTTCATTCCCGTTCGCAAACACGCATAAGACGAAAGTGCTGCGTGAAGAGCGTCGTTAGTCCAAGCCAACTAGCTACCGTAACTCACCTCGCCTATATCGCTGTCATTTAGGCTTAGATAAGAAATATTATTATTTAAACTGACGCATCACGAATCCAAAAAGAGCTGCGCGCGACCAGCCCAGCTAGGTTTCTTTCATTTCGTACATCGTCGTAGCGGCTAATAGTAGCTCACGAAGCAGAGCACTGAGTGTGGATATGGCAGAGAAGGTGTTCCATATAATGTCTCGTCACCCACCGAGAATTGCCCGCCGTGCTACTGGCCATTTCTAGAAAATTGTATATGTGACGCCCAGCCATTTGGAACACGGCAACTTTGTTTTGCGATGGGAGAGTCCAGGTGAGAGAAAGTGTGGTTATGGAGATAAAGACACGCTATTTTCTGCAGTAGCTTAGGCATGCATGGATGAATGCCTTTATTTATTGAGAAAAGGGAGGAGCAAGCATCAGTGGAAGCACGTCTCAGTAGACTGGGAAAGAAGCGGGGGACAAAGAGGAAAAGCTGGGGCCTGGGTGGCAGGCGAAGTCGCAGCTTAGAGGCGAGAGAATATAAGCAAGAGTTGGCGAAACCAGTTGAATTCCAGTGTAGATGTGTGATGTGCCGAGTAAATGATTGGAGTCACCGCCCAGCATCCGCCCTTTGCGGCAGTCTAGGCTCCCACCGTTCTTGGTAACAAACCTTTACTGAAAACCAATCTTCGCAATTACTTATTCATCAGCCATGCCTAGCCACGTATTCCTTAGTGGCAGGGTCTGTGGATTACAACTACGCTGTCCCGACAAGTTACGACCATAACGTGGCGCTTGCGGTTACGGATGCCATACTCGTGACTCTTACTGTACTACTACTATACTGCGCGAATACTATAAACATGGGTTTACTGCACAAGTTAGTGAACAGACATTTTAGAACCGCGTTTTTCGCCTTACATACGCCAAACGCAAGCACCATTGTAGCATGTCACGGTGTGAGTCCCTTCAAGACAGAGACGCGAACGTAAACATAAGAACGTGTTAGAAGACAGGGTCTTGGGCCTCGTGCCAAACATATCCAAGCCAACAATATGATAACAGTCATGCCGTCGTTTCTATGCAAAGAGGTTGTGTATTTAAACTTCTGGAGTGACAGTCCAATCCGCCACCTACGGGAGCGCGTGAAGCCGCCGGGGGCCACATTGTTAGAGGAAAAGGAGTGCGGCCACAGTACGTGGCTGCGGTATACGCGCGACGCAACCTGTGCTTGCGGTTCTGCGATTAAAAAATAAAATTAAACCCCTTTAGGAAGTATATCAGTCCGCCATTTTGTGTCGCAGTTGTCAAAAATAAAACGTCATGATGGTGGGTGCCTTGTGTTCTGTGTACAATATTGTTACGAGGAGTTGCGAAGAAATGGTTTTATATACAGGAGAATTGGACAATGATGGTAGCGTGATCGTAGCGAAGCCCGGCCTCTCTAACTCCTCGTTTTCTTCGTCCTCTCTTTCTTCTCTTCTTGTCCGTGCCTTTCGTATCTGTTACATTTTCCCGCAAGCAGACGAAGCCCGTGGGGCGAGTCAGGATGTACAAGCAGGGTAGAAAGGCTTCAGGCGAGCAATATGAGTCAGCTGAGTTCTGCTTGATGGCCGACCATTGCACAGGAGGCGAGCTATGACGTAAGTGAGTTCGCTCAGGCGGTCCACAACTACAAATGGGCCTGAATATTGTGACAAGAACTTTTGGCACAATCCACGCTTGCGTTGCGGTGTCCAAAGGAGGAATAAGTCACCTTTTTGCAGCGATACTTGTACGTGACGGTCGTCGTATCGCTCTTTCGAACGACTTTGCGAGGCCAGAGTACGAAGACGAGCTATTCGACGCGCTTCTTCGGCGAGACACAAAGTCTTCGATACAGGATCATCACTGTGCAGAACGAAGGGTAAGAAAGTGTCCAGAGGGCTTCGCGGTAACCTTGCATACAGGAGATAAAATGGGCTATAGTTCGTGGTTTCGTGCTTCACCGTGTTGTATGCATAAGTGATGAAGGGCAGCACGTCGTCCCAGTTATGATTGGAGGAGACGTACATGGCAAGCATGTTAGTCAGCGTTCTGTTTGTCCTTTCAACGGGGCCATTGGTCTGTGGATGATACGGCGTGGAATGACGGAACTGTGAAGTGCACAAACGAAGTAACTCTTTAATGGCATCAGCCGTGAACTGGCGACCACGGTCGCTGATGATGACACGTGGTGGGCCATGACGAAGGACCACGGAACGGAGCAGGAAGGCCGCCACGCAAGCAGCGGTGGAAGACGGTATGGCTGCAGTTCCTCCATACCGTCTAAGATGGTCTACGCAGACAATTATCCAGTGGTTCCTGTTGTTAGATAACGGGAATGGACCCAAAAGGTCAATGCCTACTTGCTCGAACGGCGTACTGGGCGGTGTCAATGGCCGAAGGGGGCCCGGGGCTGCGGTGGTCGGTCGCTTGTGACGTTGGCACGTTTCACAACTAGCGACATAGCGCTTGGTTGTTTCGTACATCTTGGGCCAGTAAAAGCGCTCCTGCGTGCGGTGCAGCGTTCGTACGAAGCCGAAATGGCCGGATGTCACATCGTCATGCATGGCGCGTAGAACGTCGGAGCGAAAACTCTCGGGGACAAGAAGCAGAAAACGCGCTCCATGCCCGGAGTAATTAGTTTTGTACAGCAATTTATCACGGGCAGTAAAGCGACCGCTGCCTTTAGAAGTACGGGCGGCGACAAAAAGCGGATCAAGGGTAACATCATCCCGTTGTTCTCGCTGAAAGTCTGCCGCGTCAGGGAACGTAGGAGTAACAGCAGCGAGACAGTCGTCAAAATTCTCAGCCTCGCAGTCGGTAGTCGCAAGAGGAATCCGAGAGAGGCAGTCGGCGCCAGCGTGACGACGGCCACTCTTGTACGATACCACAAAGTCGTATTCCTGGAGGCGCAGCGCCCAACGTGCGAGGCGACCAGAGGGATCACGCAAACCGACCAGCCAGCATAAAGAATGATGGTCATCGATAATCTTGAATGGTCTACCGTAAAGATAACATCGAAACTTTTGTACGGCGAAAACGGCTGCCAGGCATTCCTGTTCCGTAACCGTATATTTGCGTTCAGATTTGCTCAGACAACGGCTGGCATATGCGACAACATGTTCTGCGCAACTGTGACGTTGTACAAGCACCGCTCCTATCCTGATTCCACTCGCATCAGTGTGAACTTCAGTCGGGCAAGATAGATCGAAGTGACGCAAGAGGAGTGCTGACGTTAGTATAAACTTCAGTTGAGAGAATGATGCGTCACACTCTGGTGTCCAATTGAAGGATGCATTTTGTCGCAAAATACTTGTCAACGGGTAAACGATGTCGGCAAACCGGGGAAAAAAACGACGAAAATACGAACATAGGCCAATGAATGAGCGGAGTTCTCGTGCTGACTGCGGTGGCTTGAAGGAGCTCACTGCTTCAATCTTACGAGGATCGGGTCTGACGCCATCCTTGTCGACTAAGTGTCCCAGGACCAGTGTTTGACGTTCGCCGAACCGACACTTTCTTGAGTTTAGGACCAGTCCAGCTTTCTCAATGCAGTCGAGAACGAGGCTGAGGCGTTCGTTATGTTCTTCACACGTGCGGCCAAAGATTACAACATCACCGAGGTAACACATGCATATCTCCCACTTTAGACCACGTAGTACTGTGTCCATGAATCTTTCAAAGGTGGCAGGAGCATTACAAAGGCCAAAAGGCATAACATTAAATTCGAATAGGCCATCTGGAGTCACGAAAGCGATCTTTTCCTTGTCGGCAGGGTCCATAGGTATTTGCCAGTACCCCGATCGCAAATCAAGTGTTGAGAAGTAAGAAGCAGCGTGTAAGCAATCAATGATGTCATTGATTCGCGGTAGTGGATAGACATCCTTCTTCGTCACTGCGTTTAGATGTCTGTAATCCACGCAGAATCTCCAGGAGCCATCTTTTTTTCGGACCAGGATTACTGGGGCTGCCCATGGACTAGATGACTCTTGAACGACACCTTTGTTCATCATCTCCTTGACTTGCTCGGCAATAACTTTGCGCTCGGACGATGACACTCGGTAGGGCTTCTGGCGGATGGGGTATGCTGAGCCGGTATCTATTCTGTGACGAGCGCGGGACGACGGTAAATGAAGGGGTGCATCTCCATGCGTGAAGTCGAATGCGGCCTCATGCCTGGCAAGGACTTGTACCAGTGCTTGCCGTTCCGATGTACCGAGAGCCTTGCTGATCATGCCAAGCATTAGATCTTGAGAATGGCGATTATCGCAAGGACAGCAAGCTGTAGAGACGTCGGTAGTTAGTGCCGCTATTGAACTACATGCGGCTTCATCGAAAAGAGCGATTTTCATACCGCGAGGAAGGGCAACCGGCGTGGCGGAACAGTTCAGCGCCCACAATGTGGCGACTCCTTTCGTCATTCACACGACAGAGCAGGGCACAAGTATATTTTTTAGCACAGTTTTTTGCGGAGAGGCCTAACTATACAAGGTCAACACAATCAGCATCAACAGTAGTTGTAGAAACACGAACGGGCGTCAGGCACCACGATGGTACAATCACTTCATCAAGAACACTGAGTGTGTCTGTGTCCCCGTCTTCACCCCTCAAGCTTTGTTCGGAATGTGCTGATATAAATAACTTGTTCAATGAGATTTCGCCACAACCACAGTCCACGGAAGCGCCGCACTGTTCAAGAAAATCGATACCAAGAATAACGTCGTGCGAACAACGAGAACGAACAAGGAATTCCGACACAAACACTTTCCCAGCCAACAAAACACTCACAGCACAAACACCAAGGGGATGAAGCCACTCGCCGCCTACTCCACGAAAGGTAATACCGTCGTTCCAAGAAAACATAACTTTATGGCCTAGCCGATTTTTGAAAGCGAGGCTCATCACAGACACAGTCGCCCCAGTATCAACTAACGCCATGGTCGGTATTCCGTTAATCGAGACATTCACTGTGTTTTTGAACATCACAACAGGCAGAGGTATTTCTTGCAAAGACTATCCGGCGACCACACATCCACTGGTCGCGGATGCTAGTTTCCCGGGGGCGGTGAGGAAGAACGGCGCCGAGGGGACGGAGAGCGACGGGGACGGCTATTTGGTGGCGTCAAACTCCGCTCAGATGCTGGCGAATCACTGCGTCTGGTCTCGTGTGAGAAGTGATCCCTTGGAAGCAAATCGGTCGTCCGCAGGTCATATGAAGTACGGGTTCTGAGTGGCGAGAACATCGATGGTGTCCTATGTGATTGACGGGCTTGGCGACAATACCGAGCTATATGGCCTGTGGAACCGCCGTTGCAGCACACGGGAGGGTCGCGGTTCTCAGCGTCTTCCTCGAAACGAATGGTAGACGGCTGCGGGCGGCGAGAAAGTTCGTGGTCATGTGGATAACGTGTCTCTGCTGCTTGCTGAAATCCGTTATATCTTTCATAAGTCGCGTCGTGGTAGTAGGGTCGGTGCTGTTCTTGTCGTGGCCTGACAGAAGTCGCAGGGCCTCGGGGGTAAAAACGCAGCTGCTCTCGTTGTGGCCGAGCGTCATAAGTAGGGCCTCTGTCGTAGAGACGTGACTGCTGTCGGGGCGTGAGTTCATAATCCTCAGTGCCCCTTGCCGCAGGATACGGGGAGAAGGATGCCACGTTTGGCTCAAAATCTAGGGGTAGGCGGAAGCTATGTGTGCCTGGATGTGTCACTTGCGTGTGCAGGCTGAGTTCTTCCCGAACTATTTGTGGGATCGTTGATTCAAGACCAAGGGGCTGGTTGCTGTCCACGCTTGCAACTGTCGTTACATTGGCTAGCCTGCCAAACTTCGGCGTTATGCGCCTCGTCTTTAGTTGCTCGAAAGTGCGACAGTGCCGAATGATGTCAGCGACGGAAGCCAGGCTGTCTTTTGCAATGAGGAAATTGTAAACATCCTTGGCAATTCCTTTTAGGATGTGCCCGACTTTGTCTTCCTCGGACATTCCAGAGTCCACCATCCTACACAGTTTTATTACTGCCACAATGTAGGTCGTGCACGTTTCGCCTGGTACTTGCGCACGTTGCAGTAGCGCCTGTTCTGCCCTTTTCTTTTTCGTCGCGGAGTCGCCGAATCGCTCTTTGATTTCCGAAACAAATCTTCCCCATGTTGTGAATGTTTCCTCGTGGTTGTCGAACCACACCAACGCAGTATCCGTTAGAAAAAACACGACGTTCGAAAGCTGAGAAGCGCTGTTCCACCTGTTGGCGGCACTCGCCCGGTGATAATGGATGAGCCATTCCTCGACGTCTTCGTCCGATTTTCAGGCGAAGGGACGCGAATCTCTCAGTTGCAGAACAGAACTTGTCGGGGCAGCAGTTGGAATGGGCCGTTGTTCTTCTGCGTCGCGGGACATGTTCAGCTCCGGTGAATTCGGTGGGAGTCCAGCAAGGCGACGGCTCCGTCGAAGAACTTGTGGTTCAGCCTCCGTCTTCGGGTGTCGATTACGCAGCGCCTTCCACCACAACTGTTACGAGGAGTTGCGAAGAAATGGTTCTATTTACAGGAGAATTGGACGATGATGGTAGCGTGATCGCAGCGCAGCCCGGCCTCTCTAACTCCTCGTTTTCTTCGTCCTCTCTTTCTTCTCTTCTTGTCCGTGCCTTTCGTATCTGTTACAATATGTTGCGAGAACTGAAAAACAGTCGCTTCCTGTTTTCTTCATTGAGTAACCTGCCGCGTGCATCGGCACTGTGAAGCCCTTTCGTCGATACGTGGTGCCGGCCCGTATTGACACAATTACATGACCTCGAAATGTAGTATCTTTATGCCACTTCTTAAAAAGATCACTATTTGTGTAAATCAGCGTTTTCGGTTGAAACCAAGAAAACAAGAAAAAAATATTCAACGGTAGGTATCATTTTTTCCGGCATTTGAGTTCTAGCTGAAAAGAGTCGGTGAAAGCAAATTTACAATAAAGCTAAGGCGACCCACAATCTGCACACAGCCGCAAGCCTACATGCGCTCCAATGAGAATAACCTGCCAAAGTTAAGGTCATGCGGCCAGCTGGCCGCTCAAGCAATCTTTACTTTTTTTTCGTTTCTGCATCCATTCTGCCTGCGTCTGCGGCAAAAACGTGAAGTGGGATGGTAGTGGTGGTGGTGAATTGTAGCAGCAGGCGGGTTTAGCCTGGCGAACAAGTCCGGCAATTGCTCCAGGCAGATAGATAAACAGAAATTGGTGGAGGCAGGTGGTAGCGTAATGGTTAGCGTGCCCATTTCCCAAATGTAAGATGGAGCATTTGGGAGATGGGCTCGAATCTCGGTGGTTTGTTTGTGAAGACAGCTTTCTGTGCTCTCTGGTGACTGCGAAGCTCAGTATGAGGGGGCATCCTGACGACAACGGTCGCCGTCAACGTAACAGAATAAGCGGGCGTGCAAGGTCACACTTAAAGCCGAAAGTACATTCAGAGGAAATACGCTATGCTCTTGCCGACAAAAAAAAAAAAAAAAAAAAACGTGATGAGTAACGAGCGGTGTTGTTGAGAGAGGCTGTAGACGGATAATGTCACCATAGACAGGACAACGCTCCAATCTCGGTGCTCAGCGGAAATATACGTCGACAGTGTGTCAACTAGCCTGTAATTGATACTTCATTAAGGTCGTTGCGTGTTTGTGTTGTGTCTAGCAGGAGCGAGTACCGTAAGAGATGACACTGGAGACAAGGCGGTGAGCGAAGTCCGCGAAAAGTAATTGAGGATAGCCATATTGAACGTCGACGCCATGTGGAATGAAGCCTGCGACTTCAGTTGCTCAGCCGCCAGAAAGACTTGAGTCGTAGCATACTGCTGGGCGTATTTGGTAACCACAGCGATAAACACACATTTTGCGGAAGTAAACAGAGGAAAGGGACCTAGTGAGTTGGCCGCCCTTTTCGAGCTCTGGCATTGTTCGAAAAATGAATGTGGCGAAGTATGACGCACAATATAGTATATGTCAACCCAAATGAATCAGCGTAGTCATACTTGCGCGACACGCCATGGTGGCCTGCCACCAGGACATCATGAAGTTGCAGCGATGAGAGTTTTCATTGCGTACTTGAGAATACAAACGAGCACATAAGAGACGTCCAAGGGACATTTCTAAAGTACAAGAGCACATCGCCCCCCCCCCCAAAAAAAAAAAAACAATTCACGAATATAAGCTTCCGAATATGGACGTCATAAGATCGAGCACTACGGCGCTTGTTGATCTTGTTTACAATCACGCCAGCATTTCATTCAGCGTTTATTCCGGAGAAAAAGAGTTGAAGGCCCGTTTATTTGCATCACAATGGCAGGCGTAATCAGGCAAACATTAACAGCATTTCATTAGAGAGTGCCTCTCTACTCTGTGGAGATTACGTATGACAATGACAACAAACACAGAAACCTTTGTTTACATCGATTCGCACATACATGGGATTCGCATAATTTTTTCACTGTCAATTTAAATGCTTAGGAATGGCACTCATTAACGCAATATTTCCATTCACAGTGAGCAAAAGCGGCTGTCGTATCCACAGTAGAATTGATTTAACTGGCTTTAAACCCGTGGACATTATATCGTTGCCAACTTCCGTGGGATTGGAGTCGTCAAAATGGGATACAGTTGACAGGGAAACCAGGAGGTTGATGAACGGCAAGAAGGCAGAAGCTTGCACAAGACCTCAGGGATATAAAATGACTTTTTGGGCAGCTTGGTCAGGGGGCCACGCAATGGTTTCCACGTCTACTAAAAATCCGCCAAAATATGAACAAGGGCCGACAAAAACGCAGGAATTTCGGGAAAGGTGAAACAGCAAGAAATTTCAGGATAGCATTAGCCTAAATATAAAAGATGACTTAAAAATAAGAAACCATAACGTTGACAGGGTGGCCAAATTTTGGCGCAAATAAATTGGCTGTTGAAGCAGTTCAGTTGAAACGCAATGGTGCGAAATAAGGCGAGAATGTCGGCAAGTGTTGAACAAAGGTCAAGTAGGTCCTGTGGCCGACGCCAGCGCTGGGCAGCTGTCAAGCGACTGCACGTATTAGCGAGATGCCTGGTCGTCAGTAGTTACAGTACGATTCGGGTCTGAAATATTGGACGCGGACTCCATCACATTGAATACAGTGCATTCTACGGTGTCATTCTTCGACAGATAGTACCGATTCTCGCGCAATGAGGATGGGAACAAATTGTCTCACCTGCCGGCTGTCACCTTCCTCCTACTGCCAACATTCCTTCCCCTCCGTAGTTGCTTAGCTTTTATTGGGTTCGGCTGCTAATCACGAGGTATTGGGATCGAATCCCAACCACGGCAGCCGTATTTCAATGGGTGTGAAATGCGAAAACCCGCGTACTTAGGTTTAGGCGCACGTTAAAAAATCCCAAGTGGTCTAAATTATTCCCGAATCCTCCACTACGGCGTGCATCATAATTAAATCGTGGTTTTGGCAAGTAAAACCTCATAACGTGTTATGTAACATTCGTTAAGGATGTCCTGTGCAGTCGCACAATTCTTGAATACAACTAAGTGTCAGGAGTTCTGCGCGAGGTCTTTGAGTATGTGGATAGCCTTTATGGCGTTCGATAGCTGCTAGTCTACATTGCGGCTATATAATAAAGGCGGAACGGCAACATGGTAGAGAATGTGGAGAACATACAAATCCCGCATATATTACTGCACAATAATTTTAAATATCGTTCTTGCTTCACGCACGTGGATAACCGCCATAGGAGACTACTTTGGAAACTAACTGCAAGTACTGTATATGTCGTACCAAAGGGTGTACCTGGCCTGGTGGCCCGTAAAAGTGACGTAATATTGCGAGCAGCTTCGGCCATAGCATGCTAACGGACGACGACACAAACTGAAGTGCCTAACGCAAGAGTGGACAGGGAACACTAAAGACGCTACAAGGACAAGCGCCCAGTTGGAAATTTGCGCTTATCCTTGTCGCCTCTTTAGTGTCCCGTGTCCACTCTTGAGCTAGTCTCTTTAGCATGGAATGCCAACTAGCCCGGTCTCACACCCTGCGACGACACAGGGACAGTTTGCTCAACTCTTGTATCGTGACTTTTGTGTCAAGGTGAAAAACCAATTTATCCATGTATATGTCTTAATACTTAAGCACATCTAGATTTGCAGCTGGGGCGGTAGCCCATGAGTGCGCATTGCAAAGTCGCTAGTGAAATAATTGTGTGCACCTTAACGAATTCGATAGGGGAAAATCAAAATCCGTCTACGACGGCGTCTCTAGGAGACACTGTGCGATGTTCGGACGTTAACAATGTGTGCCGACTGAAGAAAGGCTGCCGCGAAGTACTTCTGACGATTAGGCTAGCTTCTTTACTCCGTAGAATGAAAAAAAGAAGAAAAACAAAAGGACAAGAAAACAAGAAAGAAAAGAACTGCATCAGAAGCCCAGAATCAACCACTGCTCGTCGCGACTAAACGCTCTTAGGATGACGAGTAATTTCTAGGCGACGAGCGAATACGCTTGATCAAGAACATTGATAACATCGGTGGGACAAGCATTGTGGCGATGTTCAATGCGCAGGGATAGCTTTTATTATTATTTTTTATTTTGTTTGGTTGACGTCATCACGCGTCACCGCGGGAAGTTTGAAAAGTTTAAGGTTAGTACGCCACGTGGTGGCACTCACGCGAACTAAACACTCATGTCCAGAAAAGCTGGATACGTCAGCGCCGGATGTGTCCCCGCTCTCTTCCTTTGCTCTGTATCAGTAGCGCTTGTTTTTAAGTATTATGGAAAACCGCCAACTCACCCAGTCTGCCGTTCGACTATATAGACTTGCGGCCCATAGCTTGTGATTGGTGTATATCTTTTGATTCCTTTCGACACACCTGCGCACTGACATTGCTTCGGCAGCCACTCGCAGCTATATAAGGCGCCAGTAAAATGAGAGCCGTACATTTGAGCGTTCCCTTTAACAGTGGATCCGCACTTTACGCAAATATATACACACGTCCGCAGCATGCATCTTACCACGACACGAACAGACCATCTTACACCGTTTGTGGCTCGGTGCCACATTTGCCTGCTCCTATATTACATGTGTATAAGCCTTCATCAACGGAATGGCCGACAGCTCAAACCACGTGCGCGACAACCGCAGCTGCGACGATCGAGGCCGTTGTTTGCACCTTCCTTTTTGTCTGCCAGCGATATATGGCGCGAAGAGGCGAGTAATGTGTGAAGTGCCCTCAACAAACTGGAAAATTTCCCGCTATCAGAACAGATTCGTAGGGCAGAGTTCCCAAAGCAACTGCACGCGAAATTCTACATCTCTGTTCCTCGGGCTCCTGAGGTCTGCGGGCGATAGGCTATAAAACACTGTGAACACTGCCTGCTGCTACTGCTATATATAGATTGCCTACGGGTTTGTTCTCGATGTGCCTTTCCTTTTCGATCTCCTTACAGCTTTTTCCCATGCAGGGTAGCGAACCAGAACTACTCCTGGTTTCCTTTTTCTCTGAGAAAAAGAAGTGAGAGAGAAGAGAGAGATAAAAAAATTCACCCACGATTACGATACTGCCTAATGCAAAACTTGAGCGCAGCTCTATACGTGTTTTCGTTTCGCGATATATTCGCTGGCGCGGACAATCTGTGTCGTGCGGCACATTGCAGACGGGTCGAAGTGTGGCGCGACTGCCCCTCTAATCGGGAGATCGTGAGAGGCAGCGCGTGGGTGACGCGTGGGCGCGATTCACAGCAGCCGCCGCAGACAGACCTCCGCTCACGTGGCGCTTTGTGCTTTCGCAATGCCTCCTTTACTAGACGAGAAAAGGGAGAGGACACGGAACCGAGTTTACCGGACAACGCGGCAGGCATCTAGTAAAGGAGGAATTTGCTTTCGGTGGACGCGCTTGTCGTATTCATATAGGAGGTTGTTACCAGCACTCACGTACGGGGCAGAAACCTGGAGGCTTACGAAAAGGGTTCTACTTAAATTGAGGACGACGCAACGAGCTATGGAAAGAACAATGATAGGTGTAACGTTAAAGGATAAGAAAAGAGCAGATTGGGTGGGGGAACAAACGCGAGTTAATGACATCTTACTTGAAATCAAGAAAAAGAAATGGGCATGGGCAGGACATGTAATGAGGAGGGAAGATAACCGATGGTCATTAAGAGTTATGGACTGGATTCCAAGGGAAGGGAAGCATAGCAGAGGGCGGCAGAAAGTTAGGTGGGCGGATGAGATTAAGAAGTTTGCAGGGACAACATGGCCACAATTAGTATACATGACCGGGGTAGTTGGAGAAGTATGGGAGAGGCCTTTGCCCTGCAATGGGCGTAACCAGGCTGATGACGATGCTGATGAACGCGTTTGCCGCATGCCACCGGTGAACAGACGACGACACGCTACTCTGGCGCCATCTCGTGGCGGTCATCGCCGCAGAGCGCGTTTTGCGCGCGGCACTAGGATTTTCTTCTCACGCTTTCGCTATACCCTGCCTCCTCCGCTTTCCTCCTCACGCTCCCTTTGCTGGCGTCTTTCCTCACCCGCTGCGCCCCGCGTTCGCTCTTTGATCCTTTGCTGTGCTCGTTCGCTCGGTTATGCCGAGGGAGGACGCCACACTTATACACAATCCAAGCATTTTTAAAATATTCTATGCGCAGTGCACAAAAAGAGAATAGCACCCATACAATTGCGCGTAACCCGCGTTCGCGAAGCGAAACGTCACTGTAGCTTTTGAGTTAGGCCGTACGAAGTGCTTATTTGCCCCCTTTGTAGGTTTTCATCGGACGAAAAATCTGGGCTAACTTCGTAGGCAGAGCAGTCTAGCACAGCGACTCAAAGAGCAAGCTGTCACGATGGGAAAATGCGAGAAACTGACTCGCGAGGCACACCCGAGGCTGTATCAACGTGCGACTTTGGCACGAGGGAAGCACGCCTTGCGACCGTGCGCGATTGGTTAGAGCATTTGGCTGCTGTGCTGGAAGGGACGCGGGTTCAACCCCACCATCGGTCATGCATTACTTCGTAGCACTATAGGTAGACTTCACCGACTTTGGAGGTATCTAACTCGAGCTGCGTTAAGGGTATACCAGAGCGCGTCACAGCGCACACGAAATCGCAAGTTGGCTGAAGATACGAGGTATGCAGAAACGTTACTTTTATAATTCAGAGTGCCAGGCCGCCTGTGAAGCGCGTGCGTGTTGGTGCAGGGACATCATATTCAAAGTATGCGGTCGCACACTTCTAAAATGAGCGGTGCTAAGCTGGGGACTACTTTTATTAGTGTAATTGCGACAGCAATTAGGAATTACACGCATAATCCCGGAGCATTCCCGCAGGGCCCGCTGCCACCGTTTGGTCCTCCAGATATGGACGGTTCATGCGGTGCACGCGCGTGGAGGTTATAATGCTGGTTATTTGGGCCTATTGGCACAGCATTGCTGAGTGAATATCAGCGCGAAACAAGAAAACGTCATAACACGCGTGCACGGTGTTTAAGTACATGTGCTCTGTCACTTTCTTGTTTCGCGCTGACGGTTTTTGACGGAGGCCATAGAAGGCGTGATGAATGAAGTACTCCAACGTGAACGCAGTGACATGAGGAAAGAGAGGGGGAAAAAATAGGGACGCATGTGCACTCATGAGCTGTGGATGCAAAAACATTAATGACCAATTGAACGCCGCTGAAGCGGTCCATCGAGTCATGAACTCATCGCGGGCAAGCGAGCGCGTTGAGACGCTTGGTGCGTTTCGATTTGACCTCGGTGAGGCGCAGTTAGAACGCGGCCAAGAGCTTCCGCGTACAAGAAGCACGCGGGGAAAAAATATTACTATATGTAACGCCTTCGCATTCCTACAGGTAAGCAGTCGTAACTGTCACTGCGGAAGTTTTGTGCTCACAACTGTTGCACAGAAAACGGAATATTTTCATATCGTCGCACAGTACCCCTAGGCACTGTTTCTGGAGCCAATCGTTCCGGCAGGGCGACGAAATACCACTTTGTATAACCTGAATAGTTTTTCGTGTTAGCTAGGTAGATTATTTTACAATATCTTTTTAAAACTTAATATTTTTCACAAAAAAAGTGATGTGGCGCGATGCAGTTGCAAACCCAGCATAAGCCTTTTATCTAATTTACGCTTGTAAAATACAAGTCCCCTCTATCGCTATCATTAAAAAAAATTCTCCGACGATTGCGATACTCAATAATGCAGCCGTAATCTTTACCAGGAAACGCTAGCGGTGAATGCTGTGCGCGAAGGCGAGCTTTCTGGTTCTTTTCTTTTTTACTCCGGACGGCTGGAGCTGCCGCGGATGCGGGGACGTGAGCGCCATCTGGCGGTGCTTCAAGGCGGCTTCCTCTGCTTTCCTCCTCGCGCTCTTTTCGCCACCGTAGTCTTCTGCTTTTCTCCTCACCCTTTCGCCATATCTCCTCCTCCGATTTCCGCCTCATGCTTCCTAACTAACCTCTTTGCGCTCTCTTCGTTATCGCCTTCTTTCATTCCCCGCTGCGCTTCGCGTTCGCTCGGTTACTTCGAGGGAGGACGAGGCACGCCGACGCCCAACGCAGGAACGGGCGCTTAAGAACTGCGTTCTAAAACAAACATCATGAGCAGGCTCATATACTGCGCATAGAGAGCAAGAAAAAAAAAACGCCTAGAAGAACACAGAGGCTACAGGTCATTAAAGTGTTTAGGACCATGTCTACAAAGGAGCTCTTACGATATATAACTGTTCGTAACAACTGCCCCCCAATCGGGACGTTAGCGGAGGTGGCCGGCAAATGGCTAAGCACACATACGAACAAAGAAATCGTGATTTAGGGATCTAATTACCAGGGAGGACGCTGGAACCAGCGTCCTTCATCCATTCCCGTCGTCTTTCCGGCGCTCCTCTAAAGTGTATACTAGTAGCAATAAACTTTATTTATCAAAAGAGCAGGCGACATCTTCACCCTGGGCTGCCGGCGCGTCCTCATTCCAGGACCCTTAATCGCTGGCAAATACCTTAGCTGTCCAAGTTCCAACTACACGTAGCTGCAGCTGCTCCCGCCTTAAGTATATACCGCCATCGATTCCTTTAGCAGTACCAACATGCGCATCGCACCTGGAAGGCGAACCTCGCGTGGTGCGCGGCCAGGTGTCCGTGCGCCGGCGCCGGGCTCGAGTACTGGGCCGCGGCCGCGGCTGCGGCCGCAGCCGCCGCCGCCGCCGTGTCGGGCGACCCCCGCACCGCCTGTCCCCAGACGCCGCCCAGGTGGGCGCTGTGGCTCTGCATCGCCCCGGCGGCGGTCGACGGGTGCTGGTGGTGCGTCGTCGAGGACTGCGCCGTCGCGGGGTTGTGGTGGTGATGGTGGTGGTGGTGGTGGCCCCTGGCCGGCGACGACGTGGGTGGGGGAGGCGCCACGGCCGGGGACACGGGCGCCGGGGGCATGGAGGCCGCGGCCATCGAGCTCACCGCCACCGACGGGGCCGCGGGGGACGACGCGGACGAGGTGACCACGCTGCCCATGGACGACATCTGCAGCGGTATATATTACGGTTACATACGCATATACATATGCGTGTGTGTGTGTGTGTGTGTGTGTGTGTGTGTGTGTGTGTGTGTGTGTGTGTGTGTGTGTGTGTGTGTGTGTGTGTGTGTGTGTGTGTGTGTGTGTGTGTGTGTGTGTGTGTGTGTGCGGCACGAAACGACGACGCGGACGTGTGGCGCCCTTATATATACTATGTTTCATACACAGCAAGCAACGTTATGCACGAAAGCTATAATTAGAGAGGATTTTCTCACTGTTGGCATCTTCGGGAAAAAAAAGTGTGTGTGTGTGTGTTTTTTTTTTTTAATATGAAGGAAGGACGGAAGCAAGATCGGAAATGAAATAAATCTATAGGTATTCGTCGTGTAATTCGACGTGACATTGAGTCTCGCACTACTGTGTCGCAGGATGTGACGCATTTGTTGCACAACATGCGTCGCAGATCTGGGCCTATGTGTTTGCCATTGAACAAGCAGAGTGCGTGCCAATGAAAATAAGCGAAATAAAAATGAGTAAGATATATCAATTAGTTGTTCCGTTTAGAAAGAGTCACATATAAAGAACAACCGCACTGCAAACGCGAGGAGTGGGACTTTGACCGCAGTATACGCGTACATATAGCTTCCGCAGAGTTGGCTGCTGCAGTCGATCGCCTTTATAACAAAGTCCTTGGGGCCTCCGAAGTCATCCGTTGTGCAAGTGCACTACGTTGAAAATGTCGCGAACCGGTCAGCGCCCAATGAAGCCGGGACAGAATTATTCCATCGTTATACAGGTCATTTCGTTGTATAGAGGCGTTCGTTGTAGTGGCGTTCGGCTGTGCAGTGTTAAACGGAGTACAGATTGGACGAGCGCGCGCGATGTCCTGGCCGCTTGGCAACACTGGGCATGTGCCGCTGAAGAGAGCACTTGCGTATATGCGCTGGCGAAGTATATGCGAGTTGGCGTGTCGAACCCAAGGAACCTGTCTATGTAGCGAGTTTCAAATCAAGTTGACCGGATTGACTTAACCTAACCCACCCGAAAACGCAAGGTGACGCCGGAGCGCGTGAGGAAGGTCTTCCTTATGTACGCTCCAAACTTGCGCGTGTACGGACCATATATGGATCGTTAAGGGCCTTGTTTACGTACCCCCACTACCGCAATCCCTAGTCGAGCTCCAAGAACGCACCAGTGCTGCAGTGCTGACAATTGACAGGACTATGCTACAAAATGTATGGAACGAGCTCGATTATCGACTGGACGTGTGTCGTGTCACCAAAGGGGCACACATTGAACATTTGTAGAGGGTGTGTAAACTTGGTGAGTTTGTGGTTCCTTCCATATGTCTTTCACGTGTGTACGTGTAATACTCTTGAAGGACAAGTCCACTTGTCGAAACGTCGGCTCCTGCTTTCACCTTGTTCTCGATTTGCTCATCGTCTTGAATTTCCATCTGCCGCCTTCCCGGTGTTTTTCTTGAAACTATAGCCTTCTTAAACCGAATGAATTATTTATGCTAACCTTGTATATATCTTGGAAGTAGAAAAAAATAAAGGCAACGTTATTGCCTATAACGCGCATGATTACATGCAGTGTTGAAAGTGTTGTCTGAGATATTTACAGCGCTGAAAGAATAAAAGAGAGACCCCTCCCTCCCTCTTCATACCCCGAAACAAAACGCACAACTTTGAGAACGAGTGCAGGTTCAGCGTACGTCTTGCCTTAATGATGTGCGTTTCAGTTTTCCTTTTTTTTTCATCGCTGTAAATAAGTAAAAATACTCAAACCAGGTATACAGCCAGCCCAGCTTTTAAAGTATAAGTCGCGTCCTCCTTGCCTGGTGGTGGTGCATGTACTGGTGCGGCACGGGCACCAGCGGCCTGGTGCCCGGCACGTACACCGGTGGTCCCGGGTGCAGGAAGGCCGCCGAAGCGGCGCTCGAGCCGTCCTGGTACGAAGGCAGGTGCATGGCCAGGTTCTGGAACATGGCTGCTGGCCCCCAACCGTTGGTGCTAATGTCTGCAGCCGCAGTGGGGTGATGGAGCCTAGAGCGCCCCGAGCTCGGCACCGGCTCTCATGCCTGCCTATAGCTCGAGTCGCGTCTCTAGCTACCGGCTGCTATTCAGCCTGCGGCTCGATGGTGATGATGACAGTTGGACAATCAACAACGGGACCCGGGACGTCATTGCCGGGACACCGTTGAGGGCTGAGTGACTCGATAATCCATCCTGCGCAAAGAACATAAACGACGTGAAAAATGTTTGCCGCAATTTTTTTTAACCGTCGTCTCCCACACAAGTTTATGCGTGTCGCATGCACCCACGTCTACAGCGATTTACGCTCGGCCGTCAAAGCCTTTCAGAAAGGAGCAGTTGCAAGCCAAGCACTACAAATAACCAATAGATCCGCACCGCTGCAGCATCACACCATCTGCTGGTTCCCGGCACACCTCGGAGAGATCGAGGACGTCCCTCACAATCTCAATGAGATGGCTCACAGGAGCGCGCGAGACCTAACCCTCTGCGACGCCACCTACTCTGGTCGTGATCATCCCAGTGAGAATCGGGACCCTCCCTCCACATACAACGAGATCACAAAGCACTTCTATATAGACCGCAGAATATACAGCACACCTCACAATAAGCTCACCAGGCCTCAAGCCCTCACGTTCAGAATGTTTCAAACAAACACGTACCCCACGCAGAACAGACGTCACTAAATGCCTGACCTATACAAAACATCATGTCGCGAAAATTGCCATAGCACACTAGACATACATCACTTGCTCTGGCCGTGTGGTCGGACCCACGCAAACAAGGATCAAGACTCCGCCAGGCTACAAGAAGCATTACGCAGCACGGACCAGGCGGAGCAGCTCTGGGCTGTCCAGCGAGCCCACGATGCGGCCAGGGAGTTACAACTCCCGGTCCCAACGTGGGAGTAGCCCGCTCTATGGGACCTTGCGCCCCGTAGCTCGCAGGACCTTTCATTAAAGTTATTCCATCCATCCATCCATGCACGTTTCGCCGCGTTGGTGGAGAGTTCTAGCTTGTCCGTACCGGAAAAGTGTACGATATAGCCACAACTCTGATAGCGACATCTAGTGATGCATGGTTAACCACGCAGAGCACACAAAACCAATACTGCAGTGACGTATCATATTCTGCGCTTAACTAATGGTGTAAAGCATTGATAACGACGTAATCGTGAACGTACAGTCATATTATGAGTTGCCATTCATTCGGGCGACAAAAGAATGTTTGATGCGCGTCGTGGTTAGACAAAGCTTAAGAAGATGTCGCTATATCGGCTTCGCTAATCCCGTTCACGGCTCTGTCAATCCGGAAATCCGTAAACGGAGAGAGGAGGAGGAGGAGATCTTAATGAAGAGAAGGGAGGAGAGGACGGCCTGGAGAGTGTGTCTATAGCCTGCTACTCCTCACTGGGGAAAGGGGAAGTGGGAAATACAGGGAAAGGTAGGTGGCGGGTTATAGTACAATGAGCTATTATAAACTGCGGTGAGAAATTTGCATCACGCCCATTAGGCGAAACCGTAACACATGTACGTTATGTAAAGAAGAATGCACACGGCTCTGCACCTCGTGACAGCTCGTGGGACTCCATCTTAGATTAACGTTCATAAAGACCATTTGCATTTATTAGAAATCTTCAATGCGGGTTGTTGACTGTTGTTTCATAACTGCAGACAAATAGAAAAATAGGCCAGATATACAGCTGGTCATACCAAGACACGCTTGGAAGAAATGCAAAGCTGACCCCCTCACCCCAACAACGTGGACGCCGATACCACAGAAACACTATATACGAAGTCTGCATTGAAAAGATAAATCTTATGAATTGAGCTAACCAGAGAGACGCTCCCACATATGCACACGAGTAAGTAATGAAGTTCATAACACTGCGAAACATAAAGACAAGGGTATGAAAACATACAAGAATGTCATATTGTACAAGTAAGCCTGTCTGTAATAAGCATTACGTTAGGAAGTGCAAATATACAAACGCGAGAAGGGTAAATTAAATACACTGCTGTATACGGGCAGTTGCAAGCTCGCTCCTTGCTTTGCCTTTCGTCTCCTATATGTTTTCAGACTAAATAATAATAAATGTATTAAAAAAACATTTAAGAAAACATTATTGTGACACTGGTACGTCCTTTTAAACGCTCCTTCCCCTCCCCTCTCCTCCATCCAAGCCTCGGGCATCGATATTCTGTAAAGTGGCAAGAACGGCAGTGCGGGAAACCACGGTGGAGCCACTTCGGTCACGTGACTCGGACAAAATGGGCTCCCATGCTGCGGCGCATGAGAAAATATATTCAAAAGAATTTAGGCAACCCTGCGAATTAATAACATCCCTTGGCAGCTGATTCCACTGACGATGACGACTTCAAACCATGATTGTATTAACAAAAAAAAATTAAGAAAGAATATACCGACACCAGTACGACCTTGCGTATCCCGCTCATCCCTTTTCAGTCTCAACCATCGCCATTCTAAAACGGTACCGCGAGAACCACGGTGGAGCCACTCCGGTCACGTGACTCCGATAATACTGGCTCCCACGCTGCGGCGCATGAAAAAATATCCTCAAAAGAATTTAGGCAACCCTGCAAATGAATAATATCGCTTGGCAGCTCATTCCAGTGACTGAGGACTTCAAACCATGATTCGAATAAAAGAAAAAAAGGAAAATTGAAAAAGAAAACGATGTACCGACGTAAGACCTGACGTGTCCCCCTCACCTCTCTTCAGTCTCAACCATCGCCGTTCTAAAACGGCACCGCGAGAACAACCGGGGGGGGGAGGGAAGGGCATTCAGGTCACGTGACTGTGGCGGAAGGGTTTTTATGGGTAAGAGAGAGAGAGAGCACAGGCTCGCGCTGTGCTCGCTACACAGCGTGCGGCACCACCATCGTTCATCGTCGGACGGCGGGGGCGAGGAGGAGGAGGCGGAGGCGGCGAGCGCGCGGTTACGGCGAGGCGAGGATGGTCGACTGTTACAACAACAATTGCCGCGGCGGAAGGAAGGAAAGGGGGGTCACGTGCGTGAGGCAGCTGCCGCGGTGGTGCCCTCTACCCATTCGGGCCCCGAGGCGGCGGCGCGGGCCCAATCCGCAAGCCGGGTTGTGCTTCGGGGGGCGAGCCCGGGGGAGGGGCCTGACGCTCATAAGTCGCGCCGCGCGTGCGGTGTGCATAACGCGAGACCCCTTCCCCGGTTCCCGCTGTGCGCACCGCGTGAAAACCGCGCGGACTGTCGCAGCTGTCGCGATGTGGTTCCCGCGGCGTTTGCGTGGACGTTGAGGCGTAGAAGTCGCTACGAGACTGGTGTTTTAAGTGGAGGTTGATCAGTGGGAAAGAGAGAGAGTTTAATGAGAAAGTTAGATACGTGTTAGGCTCTGCGCTGTCAAGCTGAGCTTGGACACTTCAGATTGGGTGAGTGAAATTATACGAAAAGAGAACGCAAAGAATTGACTGGTTGGTTATCCGGTGCTCTCTTTGACTCTTCCCCGATGGGAAGACCTATAGCGTAGCCTCCTGTATACAACGGACGACCCAGACTATGAGGTTGTTTGTCTCTCTTTTTCTTCCTTTCTCTCTCTCCCTCTTTCAGTCTGTGTAATCCTTTCATTCTTGTGACTTTTTGTTCGTTCGATACCCGTTGTCTTTGCCTGCTGTGCCCGGTCTCGTTAGCGTCTACTGTATCGAGCAGCGACCGTAAATATGGCCGCAGCTCTTTTCAGTAAAATGCAGGTCGACGATTGTGTGTCTATTACGCCTCTCTTGGTGCTCGTCAGTTGTGTGCGTCTTCGAGTCTTCAAGTCAAGATACGGAACGGCCACGTAATAAAATTGTAGTAAAGAATCAATAACCGATATAATAAAAACGAAGGAAAAAAACCGATCAAGTTCAGGTGTTCGAAGGTCAAAGACAGCGATTGTTGTTTCGTTCTTTCAGCGAGTTCCCGTACATATCTCATGAAAGGAAAAAAAAAGGAAAGAAAGAAATAAAGAAAGGGGAAAAGAAAAACACTGCTGCACCTTAGAAGCGCCGCAAATTTTAGTCTATGGGAGTTCTAGCAATCCAGTCGTCAACAATGAATGCACGGCCACAATGGTGGGCATGCATGTAACAACCACTTTATTATTATTATTATTATTATTATTATTATTATTATTATTATTATTATTATTATTGTTGTTGTTGTTGTTATTGACATAATATAAGGAGATGTTGGGGCACAAACACGGAGCCGCGGCCACTCCTTGGCTCTTGGACATATGGTACATACAAAATGCACTTGCGAACTAAGACTACAGAACAATGTACAGCGCAGTTACAACAAGGTTGCGTTATCACGTACAAGTCAAACTAACAACGCCTGATTACAAAGACGCTCTTAAAGCAGCGATGCGAACAACAATCTCACATGACCAAGAAGCACTCGAGCAGCGATGCTGATACGTATATACATTTCTCTTGTTGGAGCCCGCGGTTCGAAACATTGCCGTGGAAACTTCAAAAAATGCCGGCACGAAACTCGAGCTATAGCCGATAGCCAAAACGATGGCTAGTTGGACACGTATAGGTGCGCAGTGCCATCGTCCCCCTGCGCGTCAAGCGCGGGTGAGTGACCCTGTGCATCCTCCCACACGCACTCAGTGCTCACTCTCTCCCTCTGTTCCTCTTTCTATTGCTATTTCCCCTACCCCCAGTCTAGGGCAGCAAACCGGGTGCTCGTCTGGTTGACCTCCCTGCCTTTCCTGTTCTTGCTCTCTCTCAAACTTTCGCAACACTCTCCTTTTGGAGAGGTTGGGTAGGGGGGAGGTACGGGGGAGGGGGACGCGGGGGCTTGTAGTATTAAACGCATTATGTTTCTAACGTTACATGCGCCGCTTAAATTATATTGCGTGGTTCCGTCAAACGAACCGGAGAGGGAGAGCGGTCCATTAACAGTGCAGGACAACAACTCGCCTAAGGAAGGGTTCATCAACAGAGACAAGGGGGAGGGCCGGGTGGGACCATGGCGTGTAGTTCGAGCGCGTCTTGCTATTACTTGTAGATATATATGTACAGGGATAGCGTTCTCGGCCTTTGCTTCGTCCGCGTGAGTGTTGTACTTATGCGCGCGTGTTTGCGTTCATCTCAGGACGTATACGTACACTTGATCTTCTCTGTCCTTGTGCGTGTTCGTGTGCCCATTTGTATAGTCTTCACCGAATGCATGCACATATAAGGGACGTGCTTAGCTATGTTCTCTTTCCCAGTGCATGCCTCTGTATACAGGATGAGTAAAGATCAAGGCGCAATAAACCAGGACGGAAGAAGAACACAAATGACAGGACCGCGCGCCTGGGAAAACACGGGGAATGCGGGAGATGGAAATTCAAGACGATGAGCAAAACGTGAACAAGGTGAAAGCAGGAACCAACGTTTCGACAAGTGGACTTGTCTTCTTCAAGGACCGGCGCCTGTCATTTGTGTTCCTCTTCCTTCCTGGTTTATTGCGCCTTGATCTATACTCATTCGAGCATGAACCAACTAGCCAAAGCAAGAGTTTTACTTCTGTATACAGGGTGTCCCAGCTAACCTTAGCCAAAGTATAAGCATATGCCGATGCACTCTAAGACGACGCGACCAAGTGCGTGTTGCTTACTGTTGTGTGGAGTAAGTCCCACAATTTTTTGTATTGTGCTTAATTGCATAATTTGTCAAGATTGGTTAACCGACTTCGGAAGCAACGAAGTTAGGCAAAAAATTCCAATTGGAAAGTTGCAGGGGGCTTTGCGAAACGTCCGATTAGACAGTTTCTAACTTTCTATTTGTTAGGCGTTAGTGTCTTTCCGCTTACTGCAGACGCCCGGGAAATACAATACCACGTGACATGTCCGCTTGCGCGCCGTGATTTCAGCGCTCCCAAACGCTCCGCGTACAAACGAACATAGCATTTATCCGGGTGCGCTGCCGCTGCGCCGGCTTGTCGCTGTCGGGAACCGCCGCGAGGGAAGCACATCGGTGGCGTAAATCGCACAGCCGACGCCTGCGTCACTGCCCTGTCGCTTTTTAAGCGGCAGCGCTCCTTGCTAGATGCTATGTTGGTTTGTACGTGAAAGGTTTGGGAGCGCTGCAATCGCGACGCGCAAGCGGGCATGTCATGTGGTATATTTTTTTTTAAATTTCGCGAGCATATATATGCAGTAAGCGGGAAAACACTAATACTCAATAGATAGAAAGACAGAAACTGTTTATTCAGACGTTTTGCAAACCGCTCTGCAACTTTCTAACTGGAATTTCTTGCCTAACTTCGTTGCTTCAGAAGTCGGTTAACTTATCTTAACTAATTATGCAATTAAACAGAATACAGAGAATACTGTGACGTACTCCATACAACAGTCAGCAACATGCATTTGGTCGCGTCGCCTTAGAGTGCATCGGCATATATTTAAAATGTAGTTCGAAAGCGTTACGTTTTGGGCGAGTTGGTTGTACACGGTTCTTATTAGACTTTTGCGCGCACAATGACAGGACGTATAGAACGAAGAAGGGACACACAACATGCGCATGTTGTGCCTCCCTTCTTCGTTCTACGTCCTGTCTTTGTGCGCGCAAAAGTCTAATACTTTTTTTAAAACTCTGGCTAAAGTTAGCTGGGACACTCTGTACACGCGTGCACGCAACCGGGCGAGCACGTTTGCGTGTCTCTGTATGCACATTCGGGTTTGCACTCGGAGCCCTCTGTTTGGGGGGGTCCTGTTTGTGTTACCTTTACAAAAGTACGTTCCTGTGGCCTCTTGCTTATCGGTGCGTGCATACCAGCGTGTTCGCGTCCGTTTTGTACGAAACAAAACACAGCAACGCGTAATCGAGGCGCCTACACATCACAGACTGCAGCGGCGACCACGTCGCGCGAATTAAGCCCTCCTCGGCGGGAGAGGACCGAGGCGCTGACGTTGAGGACGTGCCCACCGGCGCCGTGAGAAAAAAAGGGGCCGCGCGCAGCGCCTCCTCTCGTTCCCAAGCTTTGCTGCGGACTCTTTATTCTAGATCACATCCGGAGATAAGCGGCCGGCGCGCCATCTCTTTAAATCTGGACGTTAAGAACCGGGACGTATATTTCTTTCCGCATATATACGAGTATGCTTTGGAGGGAGCACGGATGTGTGCGTATATACTTATATACGTTGTGTGTGTGTGTGTGTGTTTGACGCCGAAGACGTGACGCTCAGCAGTCGACCAGAAGCTGCACGGAATCGCTATTAAAAGCTAATGAGAAAGAAGGGTGTACACCGACGAAGCATACTGAAAGGGATGCCGGGGTCTTATACTTTAAAAGGTCAGAAAACGAACAAAAGGAAGAAGAAAGAAAAAAAGAATGAGAGAGAACGAGTGACGCCTAAGTTTTCAAGCCTAGCTAGTTTTACGAGCTTTTGTATTCGCCGAGCGTGAACGCCATGGCGGGCCTGCGCCGAGCACCAATTAGGAGCCACGGGCTTCCGCCATGCACACGGCAGACGCGCCTATTTTATTTTGTTGTTATACTTTGTTGCCTGTTTCAACTTACATCGCGCGCATGGCGTAATCTCGGCAAATCTGTGTGGCCCTCCGCCGAGGAGTGTGCTCTATGCCGTCGCTGTGCGACCAGTCGCATCCGAGTGCTGTGTGTGTATACTAAGTATCTCTTCGAGCGCGTGCTCGGTGACCCGGGCGCTATACCCGTGCGCGCTAACTAGCTCGCGGTGGAAGTGGAAGAGAGATTAGCTTATACCAGCTACAGGGCCAGCACGCTGCCAACGCGCTGTTTTAGCTACCGGTTTGGGAGAGCCGGTTATGAAGCCGCGTGCGTACGTGGGAGACGCGTCTCGTCTCTGCATGCAGCCAATTCTTGGCTCAGAGCCGTCGTGCCTATATACACGGATTTCCCGCGCATTCGTTACGTCCACGCGTGCTATAACCGTTGTACAGTATATACGTTGCAACGCACGCTGCCGCGAATCCTCTTGCAGATAACTCGGATACGATAACGCAAAATACTTATTTGCGTACGCTGTACGTCACCCACTTAAGCCAGTCGGGTCGAAGCCAGCCCCCGTCCACTGCCCTGGTTTATCCCCAACACTGAGGATCAAAAAATGAGGTTGCTCCCACGTTTGTATAGAAAGTGTTCTCTGCTATAACCCAGGTCGTTGCACCAGCCAAATTGAGCACTCCCCCATCAACTCCTGCAACGGACATCGCAAAGCGGCTTCGTTGAGCACGCTAGAGGTAACTGATATAGAGAAATGCTGTAACTTAGAAAGTTAACAGCATCAATCGTTCCGCTACGTATCGTCGGGGGGAAAAAAAGCATGGCGCCAGACGTATGTGATTAAGCCTACTTATGTAACGCTAATTAAACTCCTGATTGGCCAACGAAGCTGCAGCCGCGCCACCTGTATGGAGAAAGCTGGGTTGCACGAAAGCAGGTCAGTCGTCACGGAGCTCATGTATATATAAGAGAGTGTCGTGCACTAGCAGGTCAGTCATCACGGAGGTCGTATATAAGAGAGAGTATCGTGTATACTAACCAACGTTGAGACATCACTAGCGCAATGTCACACACAGACGCAATGTGAGCGTTTGATGAGAGTTCTAGCGCCGAGACCGGTGTCGCGGAGTTTCCGCGTGGCGGCCGTATGCAGGTCAGTGGAGAGAGAGAGAGAGAGAGAGAGAGAGAGAGAGAGAGAGAGAGAGAGAGAGAGAGGGAGATTGGTTGACAGGCAAGCCTCCCAACAGGGTGTAGGATGCGAGAACGCCCGCATAGCAAGCTTTGGGTCACACATTGAATAAAACTATAGGAAGTCAAACTTAACCCGGAGATCCACACTATACGGGGCCCATCATTAGCCTTGCATTTCTTTGGGAATTTAAAAACCCCCGTTGGCCAATCAGGAGTTTAATTAGCGTTACATAAGTTAGCTTAATCACAGACGTCTGGCGCCATGCTTGAGATATTTGGGGTGAATGATGAAAAATAAGACCAAAACTTAAAGAAAATGGAGAGAGAGAGCGAGAGAAAGAAGGAAGGAAAGAAAGACAAGCAAGCAAATAAACAGGCACAAATGCAAATAGGCAAGCTCGGAGACCTCACAGGGCATGGCTGCGGTTCGCGTGAGAGAGAGAGAGAGAGAGCAAATTATAAAGGAAAGGTAGGGAGGTTAACCAGGACTGAGCCCGGTTGGCTACCCTACACAGGGTAAAGGGAAAAGGGGACGGAAAGAATAAAATAAGACGAGAAAGCCTACTGGGTATATCGTGCGGTCACTCAGTCCGGATCACAGACGCTGACTCAATCCAGTAGCTTTCAAATATCGCAGCAGAGCCTTTGACGAACACGACGCCGAATCACTGTTGAAGAAGGGTGTGCAGAAGAAGGGGACATACGATGGACAAGGTTAATTATAGGTTAGAGGAAGCAAAAGGTGACGCTGGGTTTCCTGTCCCCCATATATGGGCTGCCATATATAGGAGGCACTAAGCAGTGACCTTTTTCTTTGTCCCTCCAATCGACCTGATGGATCTATACTTCTTGGGGGGTGCATGGAAGCTTTTTATGGTTATCTTAATAAACGTCTTAAAAACAACCGAACCAGTTTTTTTTGGTGGCCCCCCGGCGACGTTCCAGTGACTTCCTAACGCCAAAAAATTAAAATAATAATAATAATAAAAGGAAGTAGCGTTTCCAAATCTGAGTACTGATTAGTATATAGTGTGTGTCAGTAGCCAATGACATAAAAGAAGGCAGTGACGTTTAATGGGTGTTTATTCTTAACACGCGTGTCAGTGATCTGTTTCGCAAGCGAATGCGGTAATTCAGCTTGGCTACCTTTCACATAGGATATTATAAACGCGGTTCTCAGTGGAAGCATACGAGTTGGGGATATTAGCTGCATCGCGCAGAATATGATAACCGGCGCTCTATAAGAGTGCCATAATGAGCGCGCGCGGGAAGTACATGTATGTAATGTAGTCTATATAGTGCCAAAGGGTCAAAGGGTTTTAGGTGAACTCGCGCTGTAAGAAGAAAAAAAAAATGCAGGCCGCGCGTAGAGCTGCCTGACAAAAGACGCTATCATACGTAATTCACAGAACTTTGCATGTGCACAGGCTGTATTCCATTGGCCGGTCGACTTCGGTATATAGTATGCCGGACAACTGTGTTGGCCCTCTCTTACGCATATAGTCTTATACCGTAAGAACTTCTTTCTAGACAGGAGTCATGAAAGGACATTTTTCTTGGTGTTATCTCAAGCTGTATGGTTGAAGCCGTTTGCAAAACCTCGCGTTATGGAGGCGCGGAAGGGTGCTTTTTTGTATACGGCTGTTTTTTGTTGTTGTTGCTATTTCCGTGTATACTGTGCAGGCGCAGCCCGCTGTAGTCGGCTTTCGTCATCTAAAATTCTACGGGGCCCCTGGCCACCGTGAAAAACACAGCTGTATATAAGCGTCCGGCGCGCTATAATACGCCTCCAGCCCCTTAGGCCACAGATTCCGGCCTCGGAGCCGATCATCAACGAAACCGTAAAACTGCCTCTCGCTTTGACCCGTCGTCTCTCGTATATAGTGTATATATCCGGCTTTAAGCAGTGTCACTGGTATGCCGCGCGCAGATGCTGGAAGCGATAATAGACCCAAGGTTCTTTCGACACGTCTGCAACTCTCATAGCTCGAGGTAACAGACGTCGAGGCGAGCAGACGACGTTGAAAGAAAAACCGCGCAAGGTAAACGCCATACGTATACGCGAGCCATACAGAGGGACGTGATAACGAGCCCGAGGAGAAAATCGAAGACATTTTTATAGGGACATTTCGGGGCAATGAATGACGCATGCATGGTTGAGACATGTCTCGACAGCTCCTAAAGATAAGAGCCGCGCGAGCGAGGTACCCGGTCGAAATCGGGGTCTAATCTCGCGTTTCGCCTCCGGACTCTCCTGCGGAAACACACAACAGACAACGCGTCATCAGGGAAACGAGGGACAAGGCTCTGCGTAATCAATTTCTCTCTCACGGGCGAGAGTCGGAGAGAGAAATGGAGAGGTGGGACGGACACAGCTGTCGGGTTGTTTGCTCGAAGCTATAGCTCCGTGTAAAAATTAATGATCTCTTATGCCCGTCTTACAAACTCCGTGCAGCGAAGATATAGCTATGGACCGCAACAGCTGACGAGAATTAAAGCAAAGGGTCGAATAAAGAGAAACGCCTAAGCCAATTTATGTTGATAAAGTATTCATTTCACAAGTTTGTATTCGTTAAATTGCGGCGAGAAGCGGAGAAGAAGAGTATAAAAGAAACGCCAAACTGCATGTTCTTTTAGTTAATTTCGCGCCGGAATCCATCACGGAATTCGAAATGTTTGTTCGCATTTATGCAGTTATATGACACCGTAAAGGTTATCAAAACTTGCAAAGTACAGTCTCTGGCTCTTTCAGAACGGCTATAATCTTTTGGTTCATCTTTACCGATAAGGAAATTAACTTTGCCCGCGGGCAAACGCCGTCAATAAAGTCCGTGACGTCTCGGCAAGGCGGCGCTCGAGCTTCAAGGCGACGTCGTCACTGTACGTCTTCCGATTTTGAGACTTTTTCCAGCTTAGCTTGCTGTCAAGGCAAGAGTTGCCTTCTCTGGCGTCGCAGAAGGGTAACTTACTAATACTGTTCAACTTTTTTTTTTCTCTTTATAATGGCCCTGTTTAAGAGCACCACAAAAATGGGCCGTTCTCCATTGTCAGCCTCTAATCGCACTCCGTGCGACGCCAACAGAACGGAAGCTTCACAGAGGCATTAGTGGCGTACAATGGGCGATTCCCACCTCCTCCCTTCTCCGGAACACGCAGCCGGCTCTATCGTTGGCGATTGACACGAGCCCGATAGCCGTCGATGCACTGTACAGAGTTGATGATGACAAAAGCGTGCGTATATATATATATATATATATATATATATATATATATATATATATATATATATATATATATATATGTGTGTGTGTGTGTGTGTGTGTGTGTGTGTGTGTGTGTGTGTGTGTGTGTGTGTGTGTGTGTGTGTGTGTGTGTGTGTGGTTATAAACCGTTCGGGAGGCGAGCTGTGTAGATGTTTACATCTACATATCCATCTTCGTCGCAAGTCGAAAACAGCGCCGCCCTACAAAATCCTCACTTCCGCCAACGAGATTGTTTCGATGGCGAGCGGAAGGTCTATTGAACCGTCGACGTCAAACCGCACGGATGCGTAGAGTAAGATCATTAAAGATATTTAAGGGGGGAATCTACTTCATTAGCCCATGGTCGGGTGTACACAGAGGTGGGAAGAGGGGATGGAAACCGGATGTTTTTCTTATAGTGACAGCTTAGCTGTGCATTCTGTAGGAAAAAAAAAAAAAAAAGAAAGCAAGCCTTCCCGCGCCGTTCCTCGCATGCATTAAGACCAAGGGATATCTAACCGGCGGTCACTGTTGTGGGGTGAAACTCCTTTTCGCTGTTTATTCTTGGGTGTTATAGAACGGGTTTTATGGACTGTTGCACGTTGGAGCAGCAGGCTGGTCCTAACGCTCTCCCACACCCGATAGTATACAGAGAAAAAAAATTATCGGTAAAAACCTACTTAGCGCCTAATTTCTTTATCATTGTTTGGCTAACTTTATACAGAAATGTAGGACACAACCGATGTGGATGTTAAGTTAGTAAAGCCAGCTACACAACTTGTCCGCTCCGCGCTCGGTTATTCCAGACGACGGCAACCTCTTAAGGCGTGACTGTCTGCGACGCAAATCAAGCTCCGTAAGATTAAAGACGTTACAGCGCGCACGGTACATTCGAGGGATTAACGCCGGCGAGTTTATCAAGGCACGTTCACTAACGTATAAGAATCCAGTTCCTCCCTTCGTCGGAATGCGGCCACTGCAAGACCGTGAATTCAAAACCCGCAACCTTATAGTGTTGGGCGGTATTTAGCCTAACACCTTGCACGGTAAACCAATTTGCACCCTTAAAATAAAGCACGAGGGTGTAAATTAGAACGACGGAAAGCTGAGTTAGCTGGTAAGGATTCGTAATGCAAAGAAGGGGCACGGCGTGCAGAGACACGGACACAAGAGAAGTGGACAACAAGAACGCCGCTGCGTTCGTGTTGTCCACTTCTCTTGTGTCCATTGTCTGTACGCCTTACCCCTATTTTGCAGGTGTACATTCGCTTACAGTGATATATACACATACACCCGTAGTACAAGCTTGAGGACAGCGGGGCGTGCTCGCCTTTGGAAGAGAACGCCACAGCCTCCGTTCGCGTTGTGTAGGGCATTTGTCACCTACATACAGTCTTCGCACGACAGTGCACAGCATACGAGCGTGCTAAGGCGCGCTGACATAGAGAGAGAGAGAGAGAGAGAGAGAGAGAGAGAGAGAGGGGGGGAAGCCGCGGCGGCGGCGGTGTGAGCGCCAACGGGTATAGGCAGCTTGACCGGCGCCATCGCCGGCTGCTTCACGGCCGTGGGGAAGCCGCCATAGCCGCGGGCCGAGGCGTTGCAAGGGCAATTAAAAGCCGGCACACGTACACACGCACGCACACACACATATTCCGCGACGTCTCTATATAAGAATTTTGCCTTCGTTGTCTTGTTTTTTGTTTCTTTCCCCCTCCCTTCCCGAGCACGGTCTTGCGGCCGACGAAACTTCCCACATGCACGTTGAGAGCCTTGTTTAGGCCTCCGTCTATTCGTTTCTTTCTTTCTTTCTTTCTTTCTTTCTTTCTCTTTTTTCTTTCTTTCCTTCTGTATACGTTGTCTCGTTTTCTTTCTTCGTGCTTATACGTGCATTGACACGTTTTGCGCATGGGATATCGCCGTAGAGGAGTGCGCGTGCTCGGCACGACAAAATGAGGCTGTTATTTCGCTAGTACAGGACAGACGTTCACACGTGGGGACACGTTGTCGTTGGTAGTTTTTTACGTATGTATGGTTAGGAAACGCCCGGTTATAGAGATGTCTCGAGAACAGGTTGTTCTAAGAGGCTTCGTTTGGATTGCAGTCACCTCTTTTTTCTTTCTTTCTTTCTTTTCACTCAATGCGCGTACCAATAGATTTCAACGCGCCAGTTTTTCCCCCCCTTTCTACTTTATATAAGAGAGACCGGACGCCGACAGTGGTCGTGGCGACTCAATTTGCAGCGCCAGCCGTGTAATCGAGGCCCTGAAAAGGGCGCTCCCTCGTTAGCGCTTTCGACCGTGGCCATCATCATCCTTATCGTCTTCGTCGTTACAGATCCCCATCATCACGCCTTAAAGCGAAGCCTTTCGCTGCGATGCATTGGATCTACCACAATGTCGTTCTTGACATTTTCTCCGCACTTCCACAATGCCGTGCCAAGGGAATTAGTGCTTCAGGCCGACCTCCCAGATTTTATTATTTACTTTTCTTTACTTTTATTTTTTGCTACACCAAACAAATGTCTTGTCTCGCCACAATAGATGTACATCGCTTTCGGTCACTCAATTCGACGGCGGAAACACTCACGCGCGTTGCCTTCAACCGAATTAAATGTCAAGCAAAGTGTGTAGGTGTATTGGCAAGTCCAGCGCATGTAACTTCAGCTGCTGCAAAAGTCTGTCCGCTATGGTCTGTGAAACGCAAAGACTTAGCATATTCCTGCTTAGCAGTAACATGAAGACCGTTTTCGGCTTGTGTAAACGCATCTGGTTTCCACTCTTCTCACCTCTTCTGTAACTGTCCCCGTTACAATGGGTCAAGAAAAGTGCTCGCAACCGCGTTTGAAAAACTGAACGATCGCCCATTCACAGAAGAAAAAGTTCTATATAGGACACTAGTCCAGACGGGTTTCAGCACTCAAGGCCTTAAAGGCTCTGCTGAAGTTTTTAAGGACTTGTGAATTGTGCGACCGTCTTTGAATGTTGTATAGCGCGTAGGATCGCGTTAGTGTGTCAACTTTTCTCCATTGTCTTCTTCTTTCTCCTTTTATTCCCTTTACCTCTTTCCCCGGCACAGGGTAGCCAGCCGGTACTCACACTGGCTAACCTCTCTGTCTTTCTTGCTTTCTGTCATTGGGCGCTTGTCCAGTTTGTCTAAGGTGGCTGAGAGGACAGTTCTTTGTGGGTTAAAACGAGAGCGCTGACAAAGAAGATGCTCAATCGTTTCGTTGCACCCGCAGAAGTCACACAGTGGGCTGTTGGCCATTCCGATAAGGAAAGAGTAGGCATTTGAAAATGCTACTCCAAGCCATAGACGGATAAGAAGGGTGCAGTCACGTCGTGGAACCTGGCCTACGCGAACATCAGCGCGATCCGCTATGAAGGCGCTGTTGCGATACTTGAAAGACACGGGACTTTCTGACAAATTGTGATAGTACACTGTGTGGGCAGGACTGTACGGTGACACTGCGTAAGACTAGGAATGCCTTTGCGGGTTGCGTGACAGTGCCCACAGAAATAGTTCGTCTGTACGTGCGTGTGTGTGCTTAGGTTTTTTTTTTCCTTTTTTTTATCCTTCTTTCTTTCTCACCTATTGCATCCCCTTTCCCCTCCCCCAGTACAGCGTAGCCAACCGGAGATAATCTCTGGTTAACCTCCCTGTCTTTCCTTTGCCTTTCTCTCTCTGTCTTTCCTTCCCGTTTCTCTCTCTCTCTTTCTTCCGCTCTTCGCGCTGATTTTGACTTGCAAATCACGACCGTTGCCATTATTAGGTTGTGGCGCTCCGTTCACGAGCACAAAGGTGCGGACTTGACTATTGAACCGTACCATGTTTGGCTGGTGTCTCTCTGTGCTCGGCACAGAAGTCGGGCGCTACCAGCATTTCTGTTTCCCGATATTTGCCGGTTGCTATACTCAGTCAATTACTATATACTTGCATTCTACCGGGACTAACACACCTAGGGCAAAAAACTTGGACGCTAACAAAGGAGCGTGAGAAGACGCTATAAGGACCGCGCAACGAGCGATGTTAAGCGTAAGTTTAAGAGACAGGAAGGCAACGGTGGTTGATAAGTGATTATATATATATATATATATATATATATATATATATATATATATATATATCCGGAACAATATGGCGTATGGCGTCCAGTCGCCCCAGGGCACGTAGCAACATACCCAGTAGCACATATCGGCCCACGAAAGAGGCTATAGAAACACCCGATACACGAAGGCGAAGGTAACTCGCCAAGAAAGATGTAAAACATAAATAAACAGAGAGTCAGAACACACTCATCATAGAGTTTCTAAACAAACCCTAGAGGGAAATGTGGCGCTAGTGTCTACGGGGGTTCTCATGAGCGTTGCCTCAACCTACATGGGAATGATGGGAAGTACAGGCTTCGGATTGACTTCGGTCTTCAGACTAGTGACGTTTGCTTCTGGCGCAGTAAACAAAGCTATACTCAAATATTATCTCGTAAAATCTAATTCTATTTCTGCAGTATGTTATATAATGTACAACACGCTACATAAACTTTCTATGACTTTGAGATGGAAGCACGGTTTACTATGGTTTGTCACTAGGACACACCAGGGTATGCATACTTGTGCGATACTGTTCTCAATTTAACGCCAAAGAATAATTATTTATTCATTTTTGCAACAGCAAAACAACCGTGCATGTACTTATATAAAAATACTCATCAAGTATTTCTAGAAATAAAAATGTTGTATTGTGACAAAGCGTTGCGCCCTTGAGCGGAATGCTACAAGTGTCGTCTGCTACGACGCCTGCTCGCTGCAAACGCGAGACTTTTCTCACAGACGACAGGCACTTGCGAACTCTCTCGCTCTTTCGAAAGGTTGCGTCGGCTGTCACGATTGCTGAACGTCTTCAAGTACTTTTAAGCACATCTGCTGCAGTGCTAGCTAGGACGCTAGTGGCCTCCTACGAGTATGCTTCATCATATTTTATGTTGGCGTACCGCTTCCGAAGCGTTACAGCGTGGCTTTGCGGGTACACATTGTGCGACACTAGACTAGAGCTAGGAAGCAGCTATCTTTCCTACCACAAGTAAGTTTGTGTTCTCAAAGTACTAAAACACGCATTTCAATGAGCACATAAACGAGCACATAATGAAGCCCTCAATAAAATTTGATTGTCAAGCCACTAGAAGTACAACTGTATATATCTTGTATCAGTAGCGCCTTCTTTGTCCTATTCTGAAGTTTCATGAAGCACGTAACGCTACAGTGCCAACCTAACGCACTTAACAAACCAAGGTCCAAACGCTCAAAACATGTTCTTTCAACGTTTACGATGCCGCCGCTTTCTCGTCACGGCTTCGACGCCACACTGCGACACAAGCATCGTCCCAGTCGCTGGCCCAGCGCGCTATCACCACTCCGAGCAACATAACAAAGGCAGAGAGCTTTGCGTTGCACTGTCTCACTGCAGGTTATAGCAACTGCGCTTGGAGCGAAACCAAAACTGCCAAAAAAATTCCTGTAGACTAGTTTGCCAGTCAATAGAATGCCAATCCGAAGCCTGTACTTCCCATCATTCCCATGATGGTTGAACGATCGCAGCGCCAGATTTGCCTCTAGGTATACTAATATGAAACTCTATGACACTCATGGAGGAAGGTTCCTTAATAGTCACGAGCCTTCGTACAATCCAGCTCCGCTTTGGAAAGCGCAGTATATATAGGCCTCTCGTGGCATTGTGAATATGCGGCAAGAGTGCTTGGACCAAGGTCCCAGGATCGTTTCGTCCGAAAGCGGTTTTGCTGGCCAAGCGGCCGAGCGGCATGCGCGTTATCAGCATGACAGAGCTTTATCGACAGGAAAGTGTCTAGTGCAGCGCGTTTTCGAGAAAGGAAACGCAAGCAAGGCAGATGACGATTATCGTTGTGCGGCAAAGGAGTGTGGCGCTCGGCGGCCAGTGAGAAAGAATGTCGTGTCCGTTCTCGCGAGCTCCTGATATGGTGAGCACGCGTGCCAACTTAAGGATTCAATAAAAATGCATGCTGCCGCAAAATCAAACCGGACCTGTCATTTGTGCGCCTCCGCAGTTACACACGGAAATGGGGGAACCTAACTGGCCGTCGCATCTGAGCAATTTCTCCTACAGAGTTGAACAGCGGTGCAATAACTCGCCACTGCACCCGTTAAGGTAATGTTGCCGCTCCCCCCCCTCCCTCCCTCCCCCCCCCCCCTCCCCCCCTCCCTCTCTCTCTCTCTCTCTCTCTCTCTCTCTCTCTCTCTCTCTTTTTTTCATTTTTTTTTTCGTCGTCCCTCGATTTGTTTTGCGCGCTGCAGTTTCTGCCCACGTGAACGAGCAACGAGTGTGCCATGTGTATACTGTTCTAAACATTGTCAAACATATAGCGCCATAATGTCGAACTCGCCACATCTCGCCGGTTTTGAATGACTCGAAGGACTGCTGTGCGGTCTCTGCTTTTCGGCTCAAAACGCCTAAATGGAGGAATTCGATGTGGTGTCCGAAGCAGCACCCCCGGAGTTGGATTCCATTCGATCTCCAACAAGCTATACGCCCGTGAATTTCAGCTGTCCCTTTCTACAAGCCGGTTATACTTAGTGGTACGGGCTGGAGCACCTTTCTTTTATCTTTTAGCTCCTAAATAATATATGTCCCTCTTTACGCGCGCGAAATATTATTGACTGCGGCTTAATAAGAACGCGTGCTTAACCGCAACTCGATTCTCCCTCTCCTTCAACGACGATAGCTTTCTTTCTTTTTTTCCGTAACCGGTAAACACTTCCTAGAGCCAAAACCTTCTTTGCGCACGTAAAAGCGATTGGCTGCTTGCTATGAAGAGATGAATTCAAATTTCCTCGTTGCATAAAAGGCTTGCATATACACGGAGACACCCATCACGTGCTTCGCTAATGTCTCGGCGTACGATTTCTTTATCGTTGTCTTTTTTTTTTTTCTTCTGTAAGACTCCCCACGCCTAATTGTCGCATTCCGCGGTTCTTCCTTCCCGCCCTCCTTGCGATCGAGCGATTAAGATCTGCACCTCCGTCTGTACATGATCACCGTTTCTATGCATACTCGACCTGTGTTGGTGCCAGAAAAAAAAAAAATTGTCGCAGAAAGCTGTCAAGCAGGACGACAGCGACGAGAGGGTCCCACGCCAAGGCGAGCAGTCTCGACGCGTATACGGCGGCCGTCATGGACGGCGACTATACGGTTGTCATCGGTATCCATTCTTTCGCAACCGTTCACGAGATAAGTGTGGTTATTCCGCTTACGCGTTTACGTACACGTTCAATTGTACGTTATAACGACGGGGGGGGGGGGGGGGGGGGGGGGGCAACAAGAAAGAAAGAAAAAAGAAATGAAAAAGAAATTATAAACGCTCGTGTAGTGTACTTTGGCATCAATATTGAGATCTTGTCTCGCTAGTGCACGTCATCGCGAAGACCTTTCGATGTATGGCGCTACTATAGGCGATGCGGAAGGAGAAGAAGGCAGGCGCACGGCGCTAACTTCGTTCGCTAGGAGGATGATGAGGAGGGGGACAAGTATTTATCGAAAAAAAAAAATAGAAAGGAACAAGCAGGTCTCTACCTGTTTGTGCGGGGAGGCGCCCTATGTGAATGACAAGGGCTCCTGTTCATTCGCTAAATTCATTGTTGGAAGTTAGTGTGCTGTGTGGCTGTCTCGTACTCCTTCCGAGCCCACGAAGCATAGTTGCAACTAGCTACACCGAAGCGTATATTCATGATGACGCACTTTGGGCGCACGTTAAAATCAATAAATAAATGAATTGGAAGTTATAACGTCTCGAAGCTGCACAGTTGATTATAGGGGCCACATTGTAGGGGGGGGGGGGGGGGTTGCTCAGCATTAATTTTCACCGCCTAGGGTTGTTTAGCGTGCACCCAATGGGCACGGTACACGAGCATTTCTTGCATTCCACTTCCCAATAGGAATTCGGCCTCCACGGCTCGCGCGATCGAAGCCGCGACATCGTGTTCAGTGTAGCGCGAGACGCCAGAGCCCTGGACTGAGCCACCGCGACGGGTTAAATGAAAGATTAGGTGGTTAAAAGTAATCCGCGGACCTGCTCTATTGAGTCCCTCGAAGCCTATCGCGCAGTTATGGAACGTAAACACCCATCGTTTAGTATATCGTATTTGGGCCCTTAAGCAACAAGAATCTGAAGAACCGAAGACCTCGATATTTTTTTATTATTATTATTAACAAGCAGATAATGCCAACGTACAATGAAGCCAAGGAATTAAGCACAGAGAAAATTCACTCTGCTTTAAAAAACTTCAATTTAACGACACGAAAGTTGGTAAGAAAGATACCTTCTTACAGCGGGAAGTTGTCGTTTCTTCAACTTGCATTTCCTTCTTTTTTTCTCTTGTTATTTCTACATTTCAATCAAGACGAAAAAAATAAAAGAGAAACGCACCGTTAATTTCACCTATGCTTCACAGGGATTCATTGTCAGTTGGCTCGACTCTCGAGGTCAACGGCTTCGTAAACATGAGGAGCATTACACACTAGAGTAACAGACATGAAAAAACAAAGTATCGTGCTTCCAAATGCAGTGCAGAGACCGACCGGCGCACTGTTCCTGCAATCGTGTCACTGACGTTGCTTCCTTTTACAGTCAAACGTAAACTATACTGTTTTACGATTTAAAAAATGCTTATCTCTAATGGTAACCGGAAGAAAAAATACATTAGAAACGAAAACAAAGAGGAAAGAAACTCGCCCGCAAACTCCACGAGCTGTAAAATTGAGTGCAGGGGAACGTGTAGAGCATTCAATACGAAGTATACGCGGCCCTCCAATGCCCCACGTAACTTGGAAGATCTAAAGAAAACCGCGTGTCTGAGCCCGTGGGGAAGAAGATAATGCCGCGGCAAGGGGCACTGGCGCCGGCTATATACGTGTTTGATCAAGTTGCCGACGGGAGGGTACTTTACCCTCGTTAAAATTTCCGCCGGGACTTTAATGCTGTCGAACGTGGCTGATTTACTCGCAGGCGGTTGCTCGCAAATGTCCCAAGCTGTAGTTGTCACGTTCTCTGCAACAGCAAAATATAGCAATATTGAACAGAGGTTGAAATAAGGGAAAGCTAAGATATATATAATGCCATGCATATATTAAGTTGCGCTGTTACTTTCGTGCACACTGTCGCTTTGAGAGTTTCCTTGCATGTAATGTCGTTATGTTTCGACGGTTACGTTGTATGTGTTGTTGTGTGTCCAAACGCTGCTGCAACCTCGTTGTAGGTATATCCGCACTGCGAGCATTGTGATCGTTATCTTACGTTTACTACGCCTTCTGTTCGGGAGACAAAAAAAAAAAAAAAAAAAGCAGCCGGCGCCGCATTCGCGCACCAACATCTCCTTTTCTGTTATTTCGATAAGGAAAATGAACAAGGGGCTACTTAAAAAGAGAAGCGAGTGTGTCACTCAACGCAATTGATCAAATGATCTCGTGCTTGAGACAAGAAAGTAATACATGAAAACACTACGAAGCCAGAGATAGATAGACAGATAGATAGATAGATAGATAGATAGATAGATAGATAGATAGATAGATAGATATATATATATATATATATATATATATATATATATATATATATATATATATATATATATATAGAGAGAGAGAGAGAGAGAGAGAGAGAGAGAGAGAGCTTGTTCACGCTTATACAAAGCGTGGCTCAACAAGACGTGCTCCGCCTGTATCGGCTCGAGCTACACAGTGTATATACACGTTTCGCAAAGCTAGCGTAACGAACGTGCCCAGAGAGATTGCAACAGCGACATCTGGGACAACACCAACGCGCGACCGCACAGATACTGCATAGTATGCGGCGCCTTGTTTCACACGATATATAACGCAACCGTCCCGACCGTGCGCGATCACTGCACTTCTGCACAATATGCAGAGGCGCGAAGCCATTCGTAGTCATGGCGAGCCGCAAAGTCGTATATTAGAGCGGGATTTATTCTTCCCCTCGCGTTCAGCTCACGTGAATCTGCGTGGCTGTGTATACGCCGTACACAGTTGCGCGTTCAGTGACAGCCGCGCGCGCCATTTCGTATGCACTGCACAGCGGACCCGTATACGTATATACGGCGCTATAAACCGCCACGTATACCGAGCTCGCTGCTGTACGCATATTGCTTTCTTTATTAATTTCTACGCGCTGTGTAGACCCTTGAGTCTCGTCGCTCGCTCTTGTGTATATGTGTACTGCCGTTCTGTCGCTTTCGTTGGCGAGGTTATTTTTTTTACGGCCGCAGGATCGTCCAGACGGCATTGGATATAAGGATAGCGTTCAGTTCGCAACCACGCGGCATGTACACAAATGCCGCCACCGCAGACGACGTCGCGCCCGACAGAGAGAGAGAGAGAGAGAGCGCACGGGGCTGTAATAATGAAATAGGAAAGAAAAAAAGTAAAAATGAGGAATACCGCGATTGCGGCAGGGCCGAAAATCCGCGAGAACGTGAGCCGGCGGCGGGTGGCGGCAATGATCCACATCGCTCGCATCGCCCAGCTAAACGCGAGCAGCTCGCCGAGCAGCTGCGAGTGGGTTCAATTTTATTGTCCCCGCGCGCATGCAGTTCTCTTGCTGCGTGCGTTGTTTATTGCTGCGCGTGTACAGTACACATACACATGCCAAACACAGACGAACACAGACACACACGCACGAACACAGACGCACGTGTAGCGAAGACCATGGCACGGGTTCTTCTCGGGGTTATATTGGCGAGGGAAATAAAGGGAGCGAACGGGGTCTGCGGTTTTGCCGACAAAGCTGCGACTTTTTTTTTTTTTTTTTTCTGTGCGGCAGAGCTGCATGTGTGTGGCATCGAGCGCACTCAGACAGATTGAATCGCGGGCTGCGGTTAAATAGTAACGACTGTGAAGCAAGCGGAGCTGATCTGGAATCGTCGGTGGCTAGCAGCATAGATAGGGGCCGCGGCATATGTGTGTAGAAAAAAAGAGAAGCCACGGCTTCTCGGCTCTTATACGTGGGTTACGCGGAGAGCAACGTGACTTTACTTTCGGCGCTGCCGTTACAGCAAGGGCGTTGCCCTCCTCCTCCTCCTCCTCCTCCTCCTCCTCCTCCTCCTTCAATCTCAGCTTCCTTCGCCACCAAACGTAGTATAATACAAGAGTTCACTGTATAGCGCCACAGAGCATGGTCATATAAAGTCTATAGCACAATCCACGCGTGGGCAGAATATGGAACAGTTCATGTAGCGAAAATACCATGCATGGATGCCAAAGCGAAATATTCGGCTAATATATACAAGTTGTAGCAGTATGACACGCAAGGGGAACAACGCGTGATATGCTACTGCTATGTGCTATATGGCAGCAGCACTTGGTCCGCAACGTCCATTCCCACTCGTATACACCGCGCTTCCTGGGCAAAACAAACACGTGAATGGTGAAAATGTAGGAGCAGAGCTTTGAATATGTATGCGCGTACTTCACCTCCGGAAGGTCAGGAGGCGCGCTGTGCGCCACCTTGTGGAATCGTTACACACTGTCCACAGTGCAGTGCGTGGAGTTGAAGGTTTGGCCTGCATGCCTGAAGATCTGCACGCATTCCGCGGTGTGCTCGTACGTAGTACGTACTGTGCGATGCATGTTCACAAGATATCGCATCGGGTAGGCGAGAAGACGCATGCTACGGGAATAGGAATTTTTCTGCAAACGATATATATATATATATATATATATATATATATATATATATATGTGTGTGTGTGTGTGTGTGTGTGTGTGTGTGTGTGTGTGTGTGTGTGTGTGTGTGAAGAAAAAGAGAGTACGCCGATCGTCGCTGTCTTCAAGATTCCGACATTGAGACAACGGAAGATAAAGATCATGGTGAACTGGAAGAAAGAGATGATTAGAAGATGAAAAAGATGTTCATGACGAAGAGGAAGATGTGGAAGGAGACCATGAATAGTAATAAAGAAGTGAAAAGACGAAGGAAGAAAGGGAAAGGAAAGGGGGCAGGACGCGATAGCGAGGACTGGTGGAGAAGGAGAGAGGAAGAACCGTCTCGGTATGTACGACAAACATATATAGAAACAGACACGACCTTCCTCGCTTCGTCCACTTTCCAGACGGCGCGCGAACCGTCTTCTTTTTTTGGTTTCTTGCCCGATCGACGAGGCATCGTTCCTTCGCGACGACAACTCGAGCACATGCAGAGAGTCGGCCTCGATGGATATCGCATGGTCTCTCTCTTCTCGCGGACCAAGTCGCGCGGACGACGAGTTCAGTGACCGTGATCGAGTCGTTAAAACCCGAGCTAAATTGCTCTAATTGGCGGCAGATCGGCCCGAGAGACGCGGTCGAGATGCGTGTGCGTATACATACGCGACTCGTTCGTGTATATACGTACGCGCGGTATATACACGCTTCTGTATAGCGTTCGCACGCGGATCCTCGCTCCTCTTTGGGGGCCCACGCGCGCCAAGCCGTTTTGAAGCTCGTTTATATAGCGCTGTCGCTCGGGGGCCGTTTAGGCCCGCGCCGGCCTAAACGGCTGTTCATTAGCGGGTGTGTGTATACGCGGGGCGACACTTCGAGCTGTATCGGTGCCGAAGATCACGGGGCCCCGAGCGCGCTGCAGCTGCTTTGGTGGCGGAGCCGATCGCGAGGAGCGACAATGTTGCGTGCCAAAGGCTGCTGATAAGCGCCGACGCCCCACGCAGTGGCAGCGGCGGCCGCCTCCGTTGATAAGACTGCACTGTATACATATAGCAGTGCGCTGGAGTTCGGTATGCACGTATAGAAGAAGAAGCACGTGTTGGACGCAGGTGGTATACGAAGTGCACGGACTGTGTGTGGCTTCGCGGTTCGCTCGTATATGGTCTGTCCGTCCTGTTCGCTTCGTTATCTGGTTGCCCTGTTCGCTGCTGTCGGCCGCGCCTTATCTTTCGGTTGTTCGCGCCCTCACGAATATCTATTTAGACAGTCTACAGAACGTCCGGATCTGGATGCGACGGTTAAGTGCGCTCAATGTGTAGAAGCTTTAAAGAGAGCGAGATAATAATACACTTAAGGGGGGGGGGGTCGAGGCCTATTTAGGGAAATGGGAAACAAGAATGGAGATCGAGGGCTATAAGTATGATCGTACGATTCACTCTGGAAGCTTCACGTGAGAAGATGTACAGTGCAAGAGTCTTTACTTGGAAGTTTATGATTGTCTGTGTGTAACAGCCTGTGGAATTATGACCTTGTGCTAATATATGTATGCATATTCTATAAACGGCCGGTCACACGCGCACTTCCACACACACACACACACACACACACACACACACACACACACACACACACACACACACACACACACACACACACACACACACACACACACACACACACACACACACACACACACACACACACACACACACACACACACACACTTCTTTGGGTCTTTTTTGTAATGCACGTTTCAAGAGTGTCTTGTACACTTTCTTTTTTCCCCCCTTTTATCGAGAGGCAAGATGCTATCGGCACTCGGGAAAATAGCGAGGTGCAGAGTACTTGTCATCACGGTCGGCTAAATATAGCGGCAAAACGTACCCTACACTGTAGCCTCCTTAAAGTGCTCGCCAGAAATAGCGCGGGTTTAATGTTCCGTGCAACCACGGTGGAAGAGACACCCGAGAATTCCGCGAGTAAGAAATAGATTTTCTGTGCAAACCGAGACGTGTAAGGAAGGAAAGAGTCACGTGGCACATTGGTTGAAGTGTTGTTGTTGTTGTTTCAAACGTTTATTAAGCAAAAAGGAAACCAGAGGCCTCTTGCCAATGGTTGAAGTGTCCGGGGTGTGTTCCGTACACAGTGACACCATCGATGTGAAGACGAAAACAGCGAGTGTCGAAGGATAAGTTAAGACTATGTGCACCGGCTAGGCTAACCATGGCTGCGACGCTGAAAATGACAGCACAACCCATAGAGTAACGTACGCCCTCGTGTAACACACTTTTGGTGCAAATCACAGAACAACAGTTGGTCCAAGTTACTTCCGGAGCCCTCTATCATATATACGGTGCCTCTCATAACCCATCTGTTGCCTTGGAACGTAAAAGTCAGTCATTTAGTCAGCAAATCAATCATTCAATCAATCAATCAATCAATCAATCAATCAATCAATCAATCAATCAATCAATCAATCAATCAATCAATCAATCAATCAATCAATCAATCAATCAATCTCAATCGCGTCGCTTTCATAAGTTACCACATGCTTCCCCGAGACAAATGCTATATGGTTACTCTGACAGTGGTAGGTGTATTTCGAGTTTCGACAGCCGTCGGGTGGAAGTGCGGACGAGGCGCCGGCATTTGTTGTGCAATAACTTGCTAACTTGAGCTGGTTGGTACATGTCTGAAGAAAACGGGTAACAGCGCTGGACAGCCGGGACGTGCTTCGTCTGTCTCAGTCACGTTCCGTTGTCCAACGCTGTTACTCGTTTTCTTCGGACATTCGTTCGTAAAACAAAACGAAAGTCTGCGCAGTTTTCAGTTTTTGGATTTAAGGAAATATCCTGTCGTAAAGACATATCTCTAATCCTCAAGGGGAAAAGTAAAAGTTAAAAATTTTAAGCAATCAGAACTGAGAGGGGAAAAAGAAAGACGTTTGTTTACGAGCCGGCTTTGGCAATGTAAAGGACTCGTGATTATGCCATTTCGTTCGTTTCCTGCACACAAATTTGCAAAGCTTCTCAGTCGCACGCATAAAACAATAAATTCTCGTTTCTACACGACGCGCTAGAAAAAAAGGAATATATATTACCGAAAGGGCTTAAGATTGTTTCGCAATAATAACGAATACGAAGGTGTGCGTAGACTTACATGCGAATTGCGCTCAAAGAACTCAGAGAAGGTTTACGGGGTCGCCCCCGGAGGCTGGTCAATTTACGAGCTCGAGTGAACGTGTCCGTGTGTCGCCGATTCGTTGGACAAGACTCGGTCGATCTATTTGGCCGGCGGCGGTAAGGCGCTTTGAAGTAACGTACGCTGCGAGCGCCAAAGCAACAGCCCCGGAAACGCACATATATCCAGACATGCCGGCGTTCCTCGCTAATACCTGTACATGCCTGGGATATTTCATTGCTTTTCTTTTATGTCTTATTCTTTTTTCGGTTGCGCCGCTGGTTTAGAAGGTGTCCCGCGACACCTTGCTTCGAAGCAACGCCTTTATGTGCAAGAGAGTTACTCGAAGAAACAAAATAAACGCAAACGTCGTTCGACCGTTTTCATACGTTTCAGTGGTTGGTTAATCCGCATAGGCGAGACTTTTGCGTTTGGATGCTAGCTGGCCACTGCGCCATTCAAGATGAGAGCGATGATTGGCGCATTTCCTTTATGCAAAGAAGGCCCGTGCAGTGTTTGAAGAAAGAAATGAAGAAAGAAAGAAAGAAAGAAAGAAAGAAAGAAAGAAAGAAAGAAAGGAAGAAAGAAAGGGGACAGTTCTCGAGACCCTTGTTTAACTATGTGTTACTGCGCTAAGTAGTCCGGCAGAGTTAAATAGCGCTTTTTTTTTTTCGTTTCCTCTGAGCAGATACTGAGTAAGCGTATAGCTCGCTATAATTACTACTGTAACACATGTGCCAGAACGGGCGGGGAAAAACACTTCAAATACAACACTGAGTGCATGCATGGCGTGTTTTACGTCATGTTTTAATGTGAGCGTTGTATAGTAAGTAAGCGGCCTAAGTTCCATGTTCCCTGCGCGGATTAAACAAGCGCCAAGGAGACTTCGACCTTCTTTTCAGGAGCTCTCTCAAGCGTTCGCCTCGTCTCCGTGGCGTGTATCGCTTCGTTACATAACGCGTAAAAATTGTCCGCGAACACACGATGCAATTCATTCGTGCACGGCCTGCCTTTCGAGAGCTACACAGCGGTTATATGGAAGGCGCCGCAGTGCATGAGTCCAGGATTACTAGAAATTACTCAAGAGAAGACGAAACATACAGGGCTGGACGACAGTGCCCCTTACAACTTTAATAGTTTCCGAAGGCTGTGTGGAAGACACACATACAGAGCAAACGCCCCGGTGCCAATGCTCAAAGTCTTCCATCGTGATACATCATCATCATCATCATCATCATCATCATCATTCATCAGCCCTTTCACTCCCCGTCCCTTTTCCCCACTGCAGAGTAGCAGGCTAGAGCAAGTTATAGTTCAAGCCGACCTTTCTGCCTTTCTGTAAATAAATTTCTCTATCTCATGACATTCAATACATTGCAGAAATGACGCATCTCAGACGCATACAAAGTTATTGATGTGCCACTTGCACATTTAGATTGTTTGTTGTAGCTCCCTATGTACAGTAGTAGCTCAGCGTGTGACAGTGCCCTTCAGTGCAAATCGATTTACACCCATAAGGGTTCTTAAAGGTGCAAATCGGCCTATACCTCACACTCTTACACCCGCAAAAGGAGCAACGGTGTGAGCTGCAGAGAGCACCCTTAAAGGTGCAGATCGGTTTACAGTGTATATATGCTCAATCCTAAAATTTCGAACCTGTACCAACTATGCCGACAAGTATTATTTAGGATTCCTTTTAACCACTCGGAGTGCTGAATTAAAGCGCACTCAACTTTAATTACAGATGTAAACACAGGACAAGCGTCTTTCTACAAATATCAGGGCATGCATTATATCCTAAACGTCAATATACATATGAAGGACCGCGTATAAACGCGCGCGCACGCACGCACGCACACACACACACACACACACACACACACACACACACACACACACACACACACACACACACACACACACACACACACACACACACACACACACACACACACACACACACACACACACACACACACGCACACACGCACACACGCACACACACGCACGCACGCATGCACAAACACACGCACGCACGCACATACACACATACGCGCGCGCAGGCACCCACGCGCGCGCGTTGTATAGAAGCGAACGTTCAGAGAGACACGCCCGACAAATTCGCACAAAGAGGAGCCGTGGACCGCGCGAACGCACGGCTTGCGCATAAAGCAGGCTTTTGCGAGCACCGACTCATGACTGGTGCACACGCAACGCCACCCGCACGCAATGCCCCACATTATGTAGACAAGAACTCTTATAAGGAACGGCTAAGGTACCGCAGATTGTAAGGTCATATAACCCTTTGGGCTCAGAGCGGGCCAAAGTTAAAGCTGCGCCAAGAAAGCTTCTTATTTTAATTTCATGGATTTTCTCTCCCGTCTTTTTTTTCTTCTCGGCAATAGAGAACAAGCGTGAAAAGGCGCGGTGACGCGGCGAAGGCCAGCGGCAACGGATGGAGATCGGTGGCCCACAGGAAAGTATACTGAAGTGTTTAGAACGGAGGTGACCTTGCAGGAGAAATGTTTCGGTACGCGTTTACGAGTGCTTTGCACCGTGGCAGGCGACGCACGATGGATGAGAACACAGTGAAACCACTGAGAGATCACAGTATATTGGTAGCATGCCACTAATAGTCTTCACTATCGGTTACCTAAGGATCCAAGCTCTTTCCAGATCAGCGAAATGAAAATATTCTGGTGCACTAATGCCTTCCCTCTCAATCTTGGCGGCTAAAGAAAAGCTCTCGCATTCTTTAAAAAAAGTGCGACGGAAAGCATCACATCGTATTCGACCATGTTCATGAATTCCCTTATCTGAAGTTTCTTGTGCGTCATATGTGCCTCTGAGATCTGTTGTCACAAAGCTTTATTTCCGATAGCGAGTTATACACAGTGTTTCCATTTGTTCTGTGGTCTTGTGCTACGTAACGATACTGCACATGGGTACTGCAGGGGTAATCAGAGGGAACAGCTACAATGCATGTAGCCATCAGGAAGCCCCTTACTCTCCCAATCAATCTCTATTTTTTTCATTATTTTCGTCTCTGTATCACTTCATGACTACATATTCGTCAAGCCTAAATTTTACGTCAGTCACAGTAAAATTTACAACAACGAACCATGTATAGGTAACTGTAACCTCTATCATCACGTTACAGCATGACACGACTCCTGTTACTGACGTTACGTGCATATTATACCTGAATATTTAATAACATCATTGCTACCTTTATTCGCAGCAGTAAAGATTACCGATACGCGTTCAAGCTCGCGCGATTAGCATTTACCGCTGCCTAATACAAACAAGCGTCGGCTACCTATATTTGTGAGAGCGAGCGCCCGTAGAGGTTACCGTGTTAGAGGGTACAGAAACGATTTATATGGCTGACACGAAGGCTCGCAGCTGCTAGCTGGCGTCAAAGAGCGTACGCGCCACGGCGTCTACGCGATCTACCCGTTCGCTGATCGCTACACATGTATCGGGTGCCTCTATACTTTTTTAAAGACATCAAATTACCATGTCGGACACGTGGTGACCAACCACTGCGACACTAACAAGAACGTTCGGGCAGCGCCAGCTGCCGGGCTTGCCTTTGGAAACCGCGAGCTACACCGGCGGACGCTCGCAGTAATACGTATTCGCAGGCACGACCAATTGAGACAACAATGGTACAGTATGCAGCAAGCTTGATAGCCGCGGGGACATCGTAAATCTTAAGAAAAAAAAAAAAAAAAAACTGGCTACTTGCGTAAGTTGCCACACGTTGTAACCTTCTTCGCGTGCCTCTTGTTGCAAAGCGGGGGCTCCGAGATGCGCGTGCGGCGAGAAACCCCCGTTGCTTCGGGAGGAAGAGAGGGAGAAAATTGCGCATTTAAACAAGATGTCTTTACCGGTAGTGGCTCGGTGGGGCGCTGCACGTTCCTCCCCTTGTCGCTTTGACGGGCGAGGCCCTGCGCTGCGGCAGCGTATAAGCTAAATTTGTTAAGGCAGATGTTGCCGTACTCGGGCGATATCGAGGCTATTTATTTTCAGCTTGCGTTCGGACAGGCTGCATGTCTTAGCGTTAGGAAGGTCGCTTTGGACGAAGAGAGATTAGATGGGCTGCGTTCGCCGGCGGATTAAAAAAAAAGGAGGGGGGGAGGGGGGAGCAGGTTCGAAAGATAGGGTGCGGGAACCTGGGCACTTTCTCAAAAGAAGTGAGAGAAAGAAAAAGACAAGACAAGAAAATACTTATTCTGTAATATGCGACAAGTAATCGCATATTTTATCTCCACATAATTTGGTGCCTTCTTTAAAGGGGACCACTAAAGAGAAACATTAAATCAGTTTAAGCTGATAAAGTATTTTTTCAGAACTTCGTTTTTTAGTTCATTTCGAAGGAAGAGGTCGATAACTAGACGAGAAAAGTGAAAGCAGATCTTCCTTTCTTTTACAGCGAAGCTGCTTTTGACTAGGGTTCCGTGTATTTTTCGTGTGCGTCAACAAAAACTACCACCATCAATGGTTCATACCCCCGTAAGCACTCATACCCCCGTAAGCACTCATACCCCCGTAAGCAAACAAAAAATGCAATGGCTCATAGCCCCGTAAGGTAGAGGCTACAAGCACTGAGCAATGCAAAGCAAACAGTGCTTACGTTCTTTCTAATCACGCATACAACGTAGAGAACAGCATGTCGAAAACTGTGTTCATCAACGGCTCACACCCTCGGAAGCAATGGCTCGTACCCCTAGAAGCGTGCTCATACTCATACTCATGCCCATGCTCGTGGAAGCATGGCTCAAAATCCCGTAAGGTTCATGGCTACAAAATGTATATATGCACATTTGTCCTCTTGGCTCGCAATAGGGCAACGCGAGTGACTGTGGGGATGGATATCTGTGCCGTACGAACAAAAGACGGAATTGTGATATCCGCTGTTCATATATATCCAGGTAAACCCAAGTGCGATATTGAGAAGTTCATGACCACGCACTTTGCGTGGGTTAGCCGTGATGACACTACCCCTGTGATCATCGTTGGAGACTTCAATGTGAACATTTTAAAACCAGGCAAGAAATTATTCACTCAGTTTGTGCTAGGAAAGCTTGGTTTGAAGTGCCACACCAGTCCGAGTGAGTCAACTGCTCAACTTTAACTTTGACGAAAATTCTGTCTAAGGTTGTAACCGAACCGATCAGTGTGCATCACAGTAATCGCAAATCTATCGTCACTGCCATTACAAAATGATGAAAATAAACAGATTTACCCTTGTCAAACCCTGTGTGACGTGCTACAGCTTCGCTAGTCATCCATCTTCACAGAATGGAATGGCTGCTTAATTTGTTTCTTTTTTTTTAATTGCGCGCCAAAATTCCAGCTTTGATACACCAGTGTGACATCACGGGTTACCGAGTACTTCAAGTATTTGAGATGTCGTGGCGCTGTTAAAGTTCTCCAGACTTGTCAAGTTCATTCCTTGGCTGGCTAGACTACAATGTATAGTAGTGGATCCGTGACCCAGCAGACTCTCGAAATGAACGACATGCTAAACAGTTAGAAAAAAAGGCTCTTACGTCAGAATTGTTCGTAAGAGAAAGCTTCAGCCAATCTCGATGCTGGACATATTATATATATTAGCGAAGGTTGCCAGCCAATGGCAAACACCAATTACGGACGAAAAGCTTTGTGAATTCTGCCACTGGTTCAGGAACTTAAGGGCAAGATGGTGCTTTTCTTTATTTCTTTTTATACATATATATTACATAGAAGCGCAATTTACGAGCACAGCTCTTCTTATTATTCTTTTTCTTTTATTTTATTTTTGCTCTTTGGTGTCCCGGCCTTAAAGCATGAAACGTCTTCTGCGATAATAAGGTGGTGTACAAAACATGCCGCGGCTCTGACGTGTTTTCGGCTCGGCAGTTGCTTCCGGCGCATCCAATCCGCAAGAGCGTTGCTTTCGAGATTGGCGTTTGTTGCTCCAAGGAAGCGGCCACTGGGCGCTGGATTTGGACACCACCTATCTTGAATTTACAAAAAAAGAAAAAAAAAAAGGAAAAGAAAGGGGCCCTTCGTATATTAACGTACTGTTACCACGTCAAAAGCCTACGACTACCCAATCCCATTGTTCCCTTTGATGTTTCAGCTCATTTCTTAAAAAAAAATAAGAAAAGAAAACAAGGGCGAAATTATTCACAGTGACTCAGCGTCAGTCTCTGAGAAATCATGAGCGTACTCGACAAATGTTTCTGTTCACAAAAGCGCGCAGAAATTTTGATCTATCTACAATGAAAGAACTTGGAGACTTTAGTGGAAATAATTTTAATCCAAATAGTACATGTCTTCTTCGCACTTGTTTATAAGAAAATATACTGAGAGATGACTTATGAACCCAATTATATGCTAGAATGTGATATATATTCGTCGTTTGTCTTTCGCGTCAAGGTTGCTACCACCTTTTCTTTTTGTATATGCTTATTTAGTCATCTTTGGTTTTCAAACAATATTGCTGCGTTCTAAAAGCAGAAGGTGAGTGGTGTGCGCTCGTCCTCGACTGAAAGTGTAAACGTGAAACTTAAACTCGTTTGGATTTTGTCGCAACCTGACCCTTATTTCTGTGTAGGTGCCATAGTCGCAATCGTTAGTTGTATGAACGATCGGTATTACGAATGGTTAGCTTTCGCCTACTTCCGCACCAGCCAAACGTATTGCAATGAACGCGCGAGGCAGCAAATATCAATAAGTGCTGCGATATCTACTGGAGGCTTCTTGTCTTCAAGGTCGTCCAAGGACGTCAGAGAAAAAAAAAAACTGACAGAGCTTTCCGGATATAAAGATTATATGATGGCATAAAAAAAGGGGGGTTCGCCCATATATTGTAGTCAGAAATTGGGAGCTCGATTGGCTATACAAAAATTATACGTCTACTGTTAAAAATTTCTATCTGAGTCTGACTGTCAAGAAAGCTCGTGCGCCGACGGTTAAAGAAAAAATTGTTAAACATTTATGCAGATCGAGCGCCCCTGTTGGAAGCTACGTCAATCGACGCTTCTGTGAAGCGGACTAAATGCGATACGCCGTTATCATCCACTTACACAACCCAGTTGCCCAAGAATAGAACAGCCCAAATTTTAAAAATGGAAGAAGATGGAAGAAGCCGTTGAATATCAACGCGCTACTCCACAAAGAGGTCCTTGTGCTTTTGAAATATGCATGAGCCGACATTATATGTACGGGTCTTATGTGAGGATTTATTGTTTGATTAGGCAGAACAAAGATGTGCGAATGAATGAATGAATGAATGAATGAATGAATGAATGAATGAATGAATGAATGAATGAATGAATGAATGAATGAATGAGTGAATGCAATGCCTTTCTCCGGTGAGAATTACACTGCATGGTTCAATTTCGTATTGAAACTATGTGTGAACTTTTCTCCGTGTATAGACACTTTGGGTTATGAGTGTTTGTCGTGTTGCCATCATATGATGCCGTTTTTTCACTTGGTTCCGATAAAGACGGAGAAGAAGGCAGGACCACTGTCGTTCACTCCTTTCACCACTTGTGATCTTCTTGACACGCGAGATGTACTCTGATACTGAGCTTGTAGAAAGGCGTAGTCGGCATCTCATTTTGGTTCTAATACGTCTTTAATCTATTCGTATCAATAATAATAATAGTCGAAAAAATAAAGATTTCGGGACTTTTTTTCATTGCTTTGACTCGATAACCTCTAACAGCGCACGAAACCGCAGCACCGCCTTATCTCTCTATACGTGCTAACATGAAGCCTGCTCACAGCGTCTCTGTTTATTCCTTCACGTATCAGCAAGCACCGCCTTCGTCATTAAGAACAAAACAACTCTCGTCAACAAGGTGAACCGGACTTCTGTTTATGCCGTCGCTCGGGCGTGGCGACCGGCGCGTTCTCATTATAGCAAGCGGGTATATATGCAGCAAACATGATCTGCCGGTTATCTGCGGGCCCTCCGCGTGCTGCCGGAATACACGTTGTATTGGGAAGAAATTATCACGTTGAGGCGTCGCGCGTATTGTATAAAGGCGTGGGGATGGCCGCGTGCATTTCTGTACTTTCCCCCCTTGCCACGAGAAAGCTTGGCGACAGATTTTTTTTTTCTATAATTACGCGAGGTGGCCCGCTGACACGTATACAAGGTGACAACAAAATGACCATGTGTATACATTAAGCCAGAGGAATGAAAGAGAGAGAGAGAGAAGGAGGGAGAGTGGGTCGGATGTGAGTAAGACGCGTGTCGACTTCATATCATACAGAATATGCGAGGGTCAGGCACTGTATTATCGAGCACGTGCAGCCACGGGCCTTTTCTAGTTTTTTTTAAAGTATTTCAAGTTCATCGCGCACCAACTGGCCCAAGAGCTTGCGCTAATGCAATCTCCTGAGGTGCAACATCGAGCGTGCAGCACCAACTCAGCTGGATTCTATAGACCATTTACGGAAATGGAGATCCTTGGACCACGGCCGTACGCGTCGAGTGCATAGAAAGCCACGAAAGCGTTGCTGAAATACCTCAAGTCGACATGTCTTGGCAACCGTGCGTAGACTCGGTGCGCACCTTCAAATGTGCGCGAAACCGTGCTCTCTCTATCTCCCCTCTCTCCCTCTTCATCCCGTACCCCTTCCCCCAGTGCAGGGTAGAAAACCGGACGCGCGTCTGGTTAAGCTTCCTGCCTTTCCCGTCTCCTCTCTATCTATCTATCTATCTATCTATCTATCTATCTATCTATCTATCTATCTATCTATCTATCTATCTATCTATCTATCTATCTATCTCTCTCTCTCTCTCTCTCTCTCTCTCTATCTATCTATCTATCTATCTATCTATCTATCTGAGGTGCGCGTAAATAAACAAATAAAAAAAAACATTGCGTAGTACGTACCGCATTGCGACAAATCTTATATGTAGGCTTGCGTTTCATTTCTTTTTTGTTTATTTTAAATGAACCGGCCGCTTCTTGGCCGGTCGCCCGTTGTGGGTGTGCCTGTACCATAGTGCGAAAATAATAAATCGTCATTAACATACGGCGATCGTCCCAAAGAGCACTACGAGATTTAAGTGTATGACATTATTCATCACGGAGAAGCTGCACGATCGACAGACACGCGGAGCCCACTTCGCTCGACAAGGTTCTGTCTTTCGAGCGTAGAGGCATGCTCGAGTGCGTACGTGGTGTGGTTGGAAACCTTCTGGCGCCGTCTCATGAGCGGATTATACGCCATCTGGACGCTTGTCCTTTCCCGATTTTTTGAACTTTCGCTGGACTGCGTGGCACGTGTTGTAGTAAAAAACTTAAGAGCGCTATAAAACACACGAGACGTAGAAAAACACGCGCTCTGGTGTGTGTTTGGTGAGCACATGTGGCTTTTCTATACGTCGTGCTTGTTTTTTAGTGCTCCAAGTTTTTATTGTGATGCATTACGAACTATAGCCCACCTGTTCATCGTGCGGCATGTATGCGTTTTGTTTTTCGTGTGTGCGCCTGCATGTAGTGTAAATAATGTTCGTGCGACATTACTCTTATTTCCGTGCAATGAAGAAAGAAAAAAAGAAAAAGGTGCGGTTGTGGCTTAATGGTTGGTGCATCGGGCTGCTGCGCTGGGAGGCCGAGGTTCGAATCCCGCCGCCAGACGAGCTTTATTTTGATGTTGTTGTTGTTGTTTAAAGTAAATGCGAATCTACTGAGCCAGAACCCGACCAGCGACCGATCCCGGCAGAAACAAGTGAAGCCACCGAATGGCAGACAAGAAACGCTTCGCCTTGATAAGTATAATGCACATTAAGATAAACCACAACTTAGTTTGCAAAAGAGAACTTTAGAAACAGAATAGTTAACATAAATAAGCAGTAGTAGGTACAAAAAGAAAACTGTGTCCCATGTACGAGCAAACGCCGGCGGCACTGAGCATGAAGCATGCGTTAGTAGTGGCCTACATCTGTGCCATGACGGTTAGACGCTGGTTTCAATCCCTTCATCGGAACGCGTGATCGTTTAAAGCCAATGGCTTAGAATTAGTTGGAATAGATTAGAATAACTTTGAATAGTGAGAATCAGTTATGAGTTCCAATCTATACCGACTGTAGGAAGCAGTTTTATGATTGAGCCTATAAATTATTTTTAGAAAATAATTGAAAATAAGCGAAAAGAAGGGAACACCTCAAGTATCGAGTGCAAAGGTTTACAATTCTGTATCTCATCCATAATAATATATATATATATATATATATATATATGTAGTGTGTGTGTGTATATGCAAATTGCGCCTATACTGAGGCATATATAAAGCGGACTAAAACTGATTTATCATACGCCACTCTGTAAGATAACGCTTCTGCGACAGATTCGCGAACATTGCAACAACTTCACAAAAGCCGTAAATTATTCGATCATCATTTTGCCGCTTGAGATGTTTTAGCAGATGCAGTTTACAGAAGTGAGTGACCTGTTTTTGGTGCCATATTAGTTGTGGGTTTGTATAATGTGACCTTCACCTCTGCTTTCTTTATTTTTTTTTTGTCTATGCGTGTGCGTGCGTGTGTTAAATTTGTCAATTTTCTTGCAGTATTAGTATAAAACTTGAGTACCTATATCATAGTTATGCTTGCCTGCAGTCGGCAGAATTCAGCTTCGTCTCTTAAATGCGACAAATTAAGTTAAAATCGGTTTAGGGATTGGGAAATCGGAGCCTTCCTGCGTTCAACAGATATTTAACTGCGTACATAGGGGTTTTTCCCGAGGAACAAAAGAAGGGATTTATCTTAATATACGCGGGGGAGTTTTCCACAGTTAGCAAAGCTTAGTGTTCCGACGAAAAGCGAAGAGCAGAAGTGTCTACGCGTTCGTCATGAGCTTGTTACAAACAAGAGGCTTGTCTATAAGGCTATAATTCATTCCAATAAGGGAGCGATAAGACAGTGTTGGGAAATAAATAAATAAATAGAAAGAACATTGCTTCATAGCCGAATAAATTCGCGATGAAAGTCCGACGAAGCAGATATAAAACCTTTCTTTTTAAAAAAGTCAGTATACGCGTAAGTTGACCACAATAACAAAGCGTACAGCAAAACGCAATTAACATTCCCGGTGATATAGTTTCGGTTGCTGCTCGTTAATTTGAATTAGCGAGTTTATTAATTTTTTTTCGACCAATGCCTACGAAATACGTAATGTATAGGCACCCGAGCAAATAAACTCTAAATAGCACGCGAACAGACCCCTTTAGGCCCTAAGTTTATTGCCCCCTTATAGTAGACGGTCCTCTCGAACTTTTCAGTTTTCCACTCGCCCATGTACATATGGGTACGCGCCTTCACGTCGCCTACCCCTTTCTCGCAACGCAAGATAGATAGATAGATAGATAGATAGATAGATAGATAGATAGATAGATAGATAGATAGATAGATAGATAGATAGATAGATAGATAGATAGATAGATAGATAGATAGATAGATAGATAGATAGATAGATAGATAGATAGATAGATAGAGAGAGAGAGAGAGAGAGAGAGAGAGAGAGAGAGAGAGAGAGAGAGAGAGCCCTTTAATGGAAGGCAGAGATCTTAGCCGGCGTACAGACATCGCTGACATGCTACTCAGCGCGGGGAAGGGAATTGGGGAGAGGAAGAGAGAAGGAGAGACGCGAGGAAGTCGCCACACATATAGCGATTCGTCACACGGGATTCCGCGTTGACCTGCGCTTCCCGTTCTTTGTCCAGAAAACGCCGGGGCAACGATTTTGAATCTTCCTCTCCCTCTCTCTCTCTCTCGCTGTTCCTTTGTCCTTTCTGAAGAGCGGGTAAGCGATCTGTCTCCTCCGCAGCCACCGCGAGAACTCCGTATACACTGCATGCCGTGCCGTGGTGATACGTGCGCGCCGAGGTTCGTTGCGCCTGGGGTGTCCGCGTCGGGATGCGTGACACAGAACGCGCGCAGCGACTCGACTCACACGCCACTCGCATTATTTTCTTTCTTTCTTTCTTTTTTAACCCGCCATCACGTTCGCAGCGCACGCGGTCTCGAGACCGCAAGGAGTTTCTAGCATCTGTACCCTCGCGGAGAAAAGTGGCGCACGGTGGTGCGCTCCGCGTATGTGTGCGCGGGAATACAGTCGAAACGCCTTTATAACGAAGGGTATAAGCGGAAATCGGAATATACTTCGTTATACTGATCACTACGTTATATAAAGGACGCGTCCGTTAAAGGGCAACTCCGGCGATCTTGTGAATGTCCGCTGATATTAAAAAAAATTTGAATACACGTTCTCTTTTGCACGGTGGTGCTCCGCGTATATGCGCGGGCATGCAGTCAAACGCCTTTATAACGCAGTATAATCGGAATATGCTTCGTTATGCTGGTCACTTCGTTATATGAAGGACGCGTCCGTTAAAGGGCAACTCCGGCGATTTTGTCGATGTCCACTGATATTAAAAAAAAATTTGAATACATGTTCTCTTTTGCACGGTGGTGCTCCGCGTATATGCGCGGGCATGCAGTCAAACGCCTTTATAACGCAGTATAATCGGAATATGCTTCGTTATGCTGGTCACTTCGTTATATGAAGGACGCGTCCGTTAAAGGGCAACTCCGGCGATTTTGTCGATGTCCACTGATCTTAACAAAATTGCGAACATGCGTTCTCTTTAGCTCTCCGACCATCTGTGCCAAACGATGCGGCTGCGAGTCATTTAGTTTTTCCTGAAAATTAATTTTAAGGATTGGTCGTGTTCCTGCGGCTCGTGACTTTTTTACTGGTCACCCTGTGTTTGTGACGTCAGAGAATACACCGCGCCTGTCGCTGAACGCGTCGATGAAATCGACGCTGTGTATATAGTTCGCAAAATCTGTAAAAGGCTCCCTGTATCGCCAGGAGACATCGTTAGCTTCGCTTCTTTGGCGTTAGCGCCACGCGTTCTGCGTGTTTGCATTATGGTAGTGCAGGATATGACGTCACCGGCTCATCGTGACGTCACACGAAGCAGCTACCCGCTTCGGTTTTGACATCTCGCTTTTGGTTACTTAAAATTATTGATGAATTTCTGAGGAAATTGAACCACCTTACCGGTGACAGCACTGTCAATGCCATCTGAAAATGACAGTATCCAAATATGGTTAAAAAAAACGCCGGAGTTGCCCTTTAAGAGCACTAGCGACTGCGAAATAATCGCGGTGCGAATTTCGAATCAACTTTTATTATGACGCCGAGATGCTTACTTTTAAAGGTCTGGGGTTTTGTTTGTTTGTTTTCTTTTCGGCAAGCGTTGGCTTCACCGAGTAATTGACTGGTGCGATTACGGTATAGTGTTGAGGACGAAAGTGTGCTCGGTTGGAATGCCTGGCAGTGGCGCAAGGAACAGTCAAAGAGTATGGAATGAGAGGCCTCTCGTTTTGCCATTACTGAATTCGGTGATGGCGAATCCTTGACAGTGCCTTCAGGGTCACTGACATATAAATAGACTTTGCCAACGCAAATTTACAACTGAGCCCAAGCGAGCGCTTTGGGGCAACTTCGCCCTAAAGGACCAAAAAGGTGTCCGGTGGGTCGCGTAGATTGTTTCGTTAAACAGGCAAGTTGTATAGGTGAAAAAATTCTGCAAGACAGAAATCTGGGCCAGGTGACGACGCCACTTTCGTTATGTTATACAGGTCATTTCGCAGTAAAGGCTTTCGTTGTAACGTTACCCTGGTCCAGCTAAGATGCGACTCATAGCCACTATACGTGGCGTACGTTGGCCGAGAAATGAATGAATTATTTCAAATAATAACGGAAAATAAACTTTCAGAGCCGACATACGAGTACAGTAAATGATGTTAATAAGGCGATGTTTGACTGTGTAACAGTATTCCGTTTTCTTCGCCAACTATACGTGATTAAACGTTCGTGAAAGACGCACCGTGGTTGAACCGAGGTTTCTTGTGTTGATTTAGTTTCAGTAAACATTTGTATATATTTGTGGCCCTGAGCATGACCATGTTTATGCTAACCCACGTGGGAGACACGCCGAACTATTTGTATCCAACCGCCCCATGGTGGCACGGTGCCCGTTTGGAAACTCGCGTAGGAGTTGGCGCCACGCAGACTGCCCTCTTGGGGCGCGATCGGAGATCTTTGTTCGATACGCGTTCTGTTCGGTTGCTGCATCATCGCAAAGTGGCAGTGTGCAAAATTTGTGAGAACGGGGCGGAGAGAGCAGCCAATCGGCAAGCGGTGAACTCCCCGGAAGTTTATACTTCCCTCGTTTGTCGTCTGCTTGCAGACAGTATACGCAAGTGCTTGCTGTGTAGGATCTGTACTCTAGGTAATATTGTAAGAAACTCAGCGTTCGAGACATAGCCTTCGAGATCAAGTAGCCCGCGTAAGCTGCCCCCATCTCGGAAGCCACGTTCTTGAAGCAGTAGCGCGAAATCTACGTGGCGTACAACAATCCAGATCAGATTAAGGTCCATAGATAACTTGTTTTTATCTATGGGCGTTAGATCGGATCGCCTCTGCATACGCGTGCCACTGTGAGCAAAGTTTCATTTTATAGCAATATAGCTGTTCGTTTGTTTCTTTAATTGCGTTAGCGGCGTCGCAGAGGGCCGGAAACAGTGTGTCGTCTTTTGCGCACTTTTAGAACGACAACGACATCGCCTGTTCTTTACGCTGTTTGCTTGTTTGGGGCTAATGGATAAAAATAGATATACCAATCAGGAAATGATTGACAGTATCGATGTTTTTCGCGTTCTTTGAATTTTTTCGGAAAATACTTTGGCAGAAATTGCAGGATAACTTGAACAACAAAGGCGCTTGTTCAGATTATATAGAAAGCAGGGTATCGCTATTACGGGCGATATACTCTCTACACTGTAAAGTAAGTTACACCCTAAAAAGTGAAAAAGGGTTTAAATGTGTGTCCATTATATAGATAACACCTTAAGGGTGTGAGTTATAGACACATTTACGCCATTTTTTTTACTATTTTTTTTACAGTGTATACTTTCTCAGTATTTTGAGGACCAACCATTTGTGCGTGCTGTGAATCACTGTCGTTGCCCAGGGAATTCTGCGTAAGATGAGACTGCGGACTGCTGTTTTGTGATGTGTGTGAAATATAAGTGGCGTCGGACGCGGACTTTCAGGGCGACGCGCGAAACGTAGAGCGCATTGAACGGTTACTGGGTCTTAATCTTCTGCGAAGTTATAATTCTTTTATGGATGTTCGAATAGCGAAAACACCGGTGTACTTAGATTTAGGGGCACGTTAAAGAACCCCAATTTATTCCAGAGTCACCCCCCCCCCCCCCTTCTAGTGAGTGCCGTAACACTGCTCACTTTCATCATTGTTGTCTCTCCCTCGAAACTCCAAGTGGGTCGTTATCCGGGATGTTCTGAAGAAACGATTGTTTTTCGACAATTTCGAGTAGTGAATTCTCGAATCAAACACGAATGGAAATAGCAGAGGTTAGGTGGTTGATATTCGAAATTTGTAATATTCGCACGCTGCTCATTGCGTTTTCTATAGACGCATCCTTCTTATATGCTGTTGCGCCCCTATCACTGATTTTTTTCGTGACCCTGCCTTTGTGCAAGTTAAGCTCATTTCAGAGAGAGAGATAGCAAAGAGAGGAAAGGCAGGGAGGTCAACCAGACGAGCGTCCGGTTTGCTACCCTACACTGGGGGAAGGGAAAGGGGGAACAGAAAGAGGAAAGCGGGATTCTCATTTCAGGATTCTTGTGAAACTACTTAGAACCGAACCACGCTACCCGAGCAAAAAATAAGAAAAAAAAAGAACCAGTGCTTTTTCATGAACATTCATAAGTCTTTCATGCACATTCTTTCATGCCAAAGCCTAGTAAGAAGTACCTTGGAATGCGTGCATTGAAGTCAGAATACTTGGTCCGTGGTCGTTCCCCGATAAACACTGACATGATTTGGCAGCCCTAAGGGAATTTCTTGTGGACAGCAATGTAAATTATTTGGTTCGATTTGTACATTCTTGCGAACCCTGCTTACAGTGAGTGTTTTCTTTTATTACACATACTACGATGCGACATTCGTGTCTGCGCGTATAGCAGCGCTTTATTGAACTGTGGGCATGAACTGTACGCACAGACCCACCATACATTTTAAATGCCATGTCCAGGCTACGCGGCGGCGGCACTAGATGGCGTTGAACGTCCATAGATGTAGGAAAGAGTTGTTCCACGGTAGTACACGCCTCATAATAACTCATTTCGATATATTCATTTAAAGCTAATGTATTACAGCCGACAGTTCTCAGAAGAATTTTTTGTAAAACTTGTTCTAATAAAGAAAAGAAAAAAAAAGAACACAAGGTGGCACTGTTTCTAACTGTAACCCCAGTCCCTACTCGCACTGCTTAGAGTTTAGTTGTAACCCTGGCCCCACCATATGCAGCAATGGGGCCAACATGGGTCGCACACACGCCACCGGTAGCGTTCGCGAGTCTCATTCTGCCTCCCGCCACCTACCGAGCCGAAACCAATTGCAGTAAGCGTTCAGTCGCTGGCTGTGGTGGAGGTAGTATGGCATCGGCAGGGCTATATAGTTAGTAATTCTAACTTGACAACAAAAATCAGCCTAATGAGAGCATGTAATTTAGCAGGTGTTGTGATGATAACAGTGATAACAGATTCAATAACCCGAGTGGCGTATGACGGTTGTTCTGGTTAGCGTTTTGTCAATTTATACTTACGTTTATTTATTTTTGCCGATTTAATATGTTTCTGTGTCTGTGGAGCGTGTCTCATACCAGATGAGGGGCAGGTTGAATTTCTTAACCGTATATTGGTATAGCCTACCTTCCCGTTCCTCCACAGTTACTAAACACAATTCAGGATAACAGCCAGTGGCCCACTGATCGCAAGCATTTTGATAACAACCTGCTTCAACGCTATGCCGGGGGACTTGGAAACACCTGGAAGTGTTCAGGTTTGTGCGCCAGCATACCTGGATAACCGCGAAGCAGGCGACTAGCGCGGATCTTCGCGCGTTCCTTCGAAACTCCGTGTATAGCATAGATCACTCCAACGAGAACAGACATATATGTACGAAATCGCCCTTGCGTGTCCGCACTGCCAAAATTTCACGCGTTCGCTCGTTCGCTCCCTCTCCGTGGTGCTTAACCCCCCCACCACCAACCCTCCCTTCTTAAAAGCTCGCCGCCTCGAAATGTACGGCCGTCATAACTCCTCGCAACACACACACACATACACACCGTGATTGGAACCGGTGCTCCCCCTTGCGGCCTTCTTCTGAAGCGGAGCCACCCGCGGAGGCACGACATCGTTCAATAGTTCTCTTTTCACGACGCGTTCTCGCGCAGAGGGCGCGAAGGTTCGTTTGCAGGCGCGGGCCTTCTCCGGAGGAGACTTCGAGGCGGCAAAACTTGGGTATTCCGCGCGCATACGTACGCACACATGCAGGCAGGCGCGCACTGCGGGTCACATTTATTTCGCTCGCCTCTCCCCCCCCCCCCCCCCCTCCGCGCTCGCGAGGAGTCTGAAAGCCCACACCGGAACGACGAAGGGATCGCTGGGAAGCAAGGCAGCTCTGGCAGCAGACTAGAAGGTCTCTCTAATGAGGAGCAACAGCCACGGCAGCAGCAGCGGCAGCCTCACACAACTGGCGAATCCCGCGAGAGCGCGTAGGTTAAACAATTAGTGGCGCCGTCAGTCGGCTCGAGTTTCAACGGTCAGCGAGGGGAACAACGCTCATCAGGCCCAACTGAGCAAACAGATCTGGCTCGACGATAAGGAACACCGCGGTTGGATGTTCGGAGCTGCAGGCTGGCTGGACGCGCCGCCTGCCTGGCTTCGCTGCATGTGAAAACGAACCGCCTCTGTCTCTCGTAATAGAGGCAAAAATAAAAGAGAGAGAGATAGAAACAGTGGCGGTTGTTTGCTTTGGGATAGATGGGACACGGAGCCGCCGCTGGCCACGAGCTCGTTGCTTCCCGGTCCTTTTATGGCGGCGCGGCTTATCAAAAGCGTCGCCGCCGCGCTGTTTTTCACGGTTGTGGGCACTCGGCCTCCGCGTGAGTATGTAGCGCGGGCGTAGCGGCGCTAAACTTGACGCTAGGTGCCTTCTGTGCTTCTGTTTCTGTGCACAGTGTGCGTCGGGTATGCCGCCGTCACCTCGGCAGGGACGTAGACGGCAAGCGGAGCGCTAGGCTTCCTTTATGTCGTTTTGCTTGGTTCGTTCGACGAGGTCCCTTCGTTCAAGCGTCCCCGAGTTGCACGCAGTGTTGGTGATTGAGGACGCTGCACAAAGAAAGGCGGTCCAAGGCGTACGAACGACGCCGCCAAGACAAGCGCAAGGTTTAGAAAGGATGGCTTATAATGACGGTCGACCAGCGCGCCGCGTAAGAAACCTGAGACTCGCGGCTGAAAGGCCGCGTCCGTCGAGCCAGTGCGAATTAGGACTTGTGAGAGGTGACGAGGTAATGTCGGGACGCGGCGACTGAGAGATAGGTGTCCTCACTTTTTTTCTTTTTCTGCGTGGTCGCTGTTGTGTTAGGATCGGCGCGACACACGAAACCCAACATACACATGCAGTGATCGCAATAAATTGCAATGCAGCGCTGTCATCAGGGTCTCCCCCCCCCCACCCCCACCCCTACTTGGCATTGTTACAGCCTCTGGGACAAAGGCTTCCAAAGTATAAAATCTGTGTCACTGGTCGGCACGTAACTTTAACCGAACCGACAGGCTAACCGATGAAAGCATGTTGCGCAAAGTGGTGTTTCCTTATGAAAGTGTATGCATACGCAAATTAAAGGTGCGATTTAAGAATGTTGTAGTGTGTTTCGATCTTTGCGATAACCGTGAAGCAGCTCTGTTAGCTGGACATTTTATTAATACGTGATGTTGGGCTATTCGGGTTTAAGTTGTCGAGGAAAAAAAGAAAAAGGCTAGCTTTTCGCAAGAAACTTTCTTGCATATGACCTCCTCTATCATAGTCGGAAGAGTCTGTGTGGGTGTGGGTTAATGAAAGCGTTTGCTACCTTGACAAAGACAAGTAAGTTGTCGAAACGTTGGCTGCAGAGACATTTCTTGTCCAACTACTGCCGATTAATTTTGCTTGCTTGCAGCCCCGTCACCGCGGCACAATGCTCGAGAGAAAGCGTCTTCTAAAAACACCGTTGGACCGAGCGTCACAAGGACAGCCACAAGTAATACTCTTCTGCGTTCAGACGAAGGTTGGGGCGGAGGACTGCGGTTGATTCACAACGCCTCTTCCTCAGGCTTTGAAGATTCTCCATCAGAGGCTGCAGTTGTCGCGATACAGCGACATCTGCAGCTTCACGCGTATGGAGAATCTTCAGAATGTGCGGATTTCAAGAGAAGTCCCTGAAGGATACGCAACTATACTTAACCTAACTAAACACAGCTCAGCCTAACCTAATCTTATAACAAAAAATATTCTTGGGTTGTACGCGCTAAACCGACGATCTGATTATAAGGCACGCTGAAGAGGGGACACCAGCGATTAATTTTGACCACCTGTGGTTCTTTAACGTGCACTTAAATCCAAGTACAGGAGCATTTTTCAATTTCAGCCCCGTCGAAATATGGCTGTCGCGGTCGGAATTCAACCTGCGATCTCGAGCTCTGTAAAGCGCAACGACATAGCAACTGGGTTGCCACAGGTTGGCCTTGCTTAACCTAACCGAACATAACCTAGGTTATGTTAGGTTAGGTTAGCTAACCTAACCTAACCTAACATAACCTAGCCTACCCTAGCGTAGCGTAGCCTGGTCTAGCCTGGTCTGGCCTGTCCTGACCTAACCGCCGTAAGAGATTACGCCGAATCTGCGAAGACTCCACTCAAGGCTTCGCTGCACACAACTCCTCGGCACACTGAGCCGCGCGGCCTGTGGAACCCATCAGGCACGGCTTGGCTATCCGGCCGGCAGTACGCGCAATTGCCCACGGCTTCCGGTGTTGCTTAGAGGACGCGAGAATTGCGCGCGCGCGCGTGCGTGTCACGCGCTTCTGAGTTTAGCCCGGCGTCGACGAGACAGATCGGTGCTCCGCTGCGCGTGGCATGACCGTGAACGTGCACGCACACACGCACAAACGCAACGGGCGCGCGAGTCAGACATTGGCCGATAGCCTTTATCGCTATAAGCATTCAATTTACCGCCATCTGCGGCAAGCATGCCGCCAGCCCGGAGGGACGCTTGTCCCGTTGACACGCATGCGTGTAGCGGCGAGTCCGAAAGAAAGCCGCGCGCTATGCCGAGGAAAGACTAATGGGCTGATCGCCTCGCTGCAACGAGCGGCGTAAAATGTAACAGACAGCGCGATAAGATATAGTAACAAGGAGAGAGAGAGAGAGAGAGAGAGAGAGCGTACGAAAGTTGAGAGAGATAGTTGTCCCCCCTCTGACAGCGCGAAACGGGATGAGATAACCCGGGACGAAAGCGAGCGCGCTTCTATAATACTTGTGCATACAACGAGCTCCCGTGCTCGCTGTGACGAAGCTCGAAACTGCTGCTTCCCATATTGAAGAGAGAGAAAGGGGAAAACAAGTTCAGAGGCGCCATTCAGCGGTACGTGCGAGAGAAGTGGGTAATCAGCGTTACGTCGCATCTCTTTGAGGTCCCGGATGCATGATTTGAAGCGCGTTCTCCGCACTGCAATGTGTTTGTTGTTCAGGAGCTCACTCGACACACGTCCTGCCGCTTCGAGGAGCCACTGTCACAGCTACAATATATATATATATATATACATATATATATATATATATATATATATATATATATATATATATATATATATATATAGAGAGAGAGAGAGAGAGAGAGAGAGAGAGAGCTCTTATAAGCTCTCTCAGTCGCTCTCTACCTCTACCACGTGACCAGCTTCGATCATTTCACTCACATACTTTTTTCTACGTTGACACTCCTAGCGCTAACGCATTAAAAAAACGCTAAGAAAAGGGGGCTAACCGAGGGGCCCGATTTGTATTAATCATATAATAAGAAGCCAACAAACACTGACACCAAGGACAACATAGGGGAAATTACTTGTGCTTACTAAATGAAATAAGGAAACGATAAATTAATGAAAATGAAAGTGAATGAAAAAACAACTTGCCGCAGGTGCGGAACGATCGAATGCGAAGGTTGTGGGATCGTTCCCCACCTGCGGCAAGTAGTTTTTTCATCCACTTTCATTTCCATTAATTTATCGTTTCTTTATTTCATTTAGTAAGCACAAGTAATTTCTCCGATTACTGTCCTTGGTGTCACTGTTTGTTGGCGTCTTCTGATATAAAAAAACGGTAGGGAGACAGATGAAGATTATCGTTGTAGGACAAGGTATTAGTGTCAAGCATAGAGTTTCTCACTATAACACCTAGAGGGAAATCAGGCGCCACCGTCTATGGGAGTTTCCTAAGGGGCGCTGTGCCGCCATGCGAATGATATATGTGTCTGCGAGGCTTGTGTTGGCTGGTGTTGCAAGAGGCTACGTCTAAAACGTGGATTTGGCTACACAAATAACGCGTTCTTAAAGTAAAATCTTCATAAAAGGTTTTCATTCGCCCATATTACATCTTCGAATAAAGTTTACTCCCCTACAATGCAGATCCAAGTAAAGAAAAGCAAGAACAGACGACAAACTGTTCCAAAGCGAGCGCGAATCTTGTCGTCTATCCTCCAACTTTAGCGGCCTGCTGATACTTTCATGGTTCATATAATTGTACATGCAATAACAGGCTCTCATGATTAAACAAAACATGTTATTGTGTTATAATAAAGCTAAAACAGCTTTTTACGTGCTGTTTTAGTACAAAATGAATTATTGTGACAGACGGTACGGTGCTTGCCAGGCGCGTCTTCAAGCTGTCCTGCATGGCCCTCCGAGAACGACGCCAATCCGAAGTCACAATATGCCGGTCTTCCCATAGAGTTTCTCACTGTATTACCTAGAGGGAAATCTGGCGCTGCTGCGCTGTGGTATGCATGGGAATGCCGGTATATTGTGATTTCGGATTGGCATCGTTCTCTGAGAGCCAGGACCGCCAGGACACCTTGAAGACGCGCCTGGCAAGCATCGGTCCGTCGGTCACAATGATTAATTTTCTACTAAAACAGCACGTAAAAAGCTGTTTCAGCTTTATTATTACACAAAAACATATTTTGCTTAACTGTGACAACTTGTTATTGCACGTACAATTATGTGATACGTAAAAAGTATCAGCGGGCTGCTAAAGTTGGACGACAGACGGCAAGATTCGCGCTCGCTTTGAAACAGTTTGTCGTCTGTTCTTGCTTCTCTTCGCTTGGTCATGCATTGCAGGTGAGTAAATATGTAATATGCGTGAATGGAAACATTTTATGAAGATTTTACTTTAAGAACGCATTATTTGTGTAGCCATATACATGTTTTAGACGAAGCCTCTTTTAACGCCAGCCAACACCAGCCTCGCAGACACATATACCGTCATTTCCATGACGGCACAGCGCCCCTTAAGAAACTTCCGTAGACGGTGGCGCCAGATTTCCCTCTAGGTGTTATAGTGTGCCTTCCCATGCACAGCATAAGAGTGTACACGCCACAGCGCAGCAGTACCAGATTTGCCTCTAGGTAATATAGTGAGAAACTCTGTGGTATCAAGTTGCAAACCTCCGGTATCTATGGTATCAAGTTACAAAACAGTTTACACCAAACGGTGTAAGCTGTTTTTACATTGATATATCGTGTGTCCCAGCCAACGCTAGCCAAGCTGCTAAAATAAAAAAAAATTAGGAACAAACTACCAAACAAACGAACACGTAAACAAACACGGTGCGATCGACACGATCATAAAACCTACGGTGTTCTTTCGTCACAAGTCTGTTAACAGCAAGGGTAACGTTAACTGGTACACCCTATATATACATATATAGGCAGGCAGGCGAACAGGCTACCGGACGGGTGTTCTTGTCCTGGAAGAATATGTTAATGTAGTTTGAATTCTGAAAGCATTATAGACTGGTTGTAAGAGGCACCGTAGTCGGAGCACACCGGATTAATTTCGACGACCTTATGGGGTTCATTATAACGTGGACCAAAGTAGACAACACGAACGCTTTTGCATTCTGCACACACTGGGTAGCGTACGCCGCGATCGCTAATCGAACCCGCGATCTAATACTTAGCAGCGGAACCCCATGGCCACCGAGTCATCTGCGCATGGGTGCGAAGCTGTCTTTGTCTGCTTCGTCAGAATTGAGAGAGAGAGAGAGAGAGAGAGAGAGAGAGAGAGAGTAAAAAAAGTATTAAAGACAGGGAGGTTGACCAGAGATTATCTCCGGTTGGCTACCCTGTACCGGTTGAAGGGGAAAAGTATGCGATAGATGAGATCAAAACGGTATGTATGAGTTGTTTTTTTTCTCTTTTCTTTTCGTCGGAATTTGGACGAAACTAAACGTAATGACTGCTCTCGGCTTTCCTGTCCATATAGCCTTGTACTGCATGCCCCGGTTAACGTTAGCGAAGCTGTTAAAGGAAATTTTAAAAAATAAAATAAAAATACACGGTGCAATACACAAACTTACGGTTCTCGGTCGTCAGAGGTCTGTCGACCTCTGACGACCTATTTTTATGACGACGATATCTTTTTTTGTTTCGTTGAACAGCTTGGCTATAGCGTTAGCTGGGACACCCTGTATACGTATACGAAGGGTGTTGAAACGCATATTTGTTCCTGGCAGCTTCTAAAGCCAAAGTAACGCGACCGATACGAACTCAACGAAACCTGCTACGTACTCAACGAAACTGAAGTACTGGATAAAAAAAGAAATCGAAAGAAAAAAGCGCAGCCCGGACAAACTCGAATGTTGCCACCGCGACGCCTCGTTGCGAAGCTTCGACGCCCTGGAAAGCCAGCTATTATACGTCGAGCGGCGACGTCGCGAAGCCGTCTCGTCTCTCCCGCTGCGAGGAACACGAACGCGCTCGCGGCTCGCCGCGTCTACGCACCGAGCTCGTGCGTGCCACATAACCGCGTCAAGGTCACATGTCTTCACGCATACGGTGTATAAGTAAGTACAGACGTCTCCACACGCGGCTAGCCGCAACGCAAGCCGCCTAGCACTCCCGTTTCAAAATCCCGGGAGCGGACTGGTGAGGGTGTGGGGGGTGGGGGGTGGGGGTGGAATTAGCTTTTAACCTTTTGAGAAGAAAATACGCAGACAAGAAAAACAAAGAAGAGAAAAACCCGAAGTTTCGAACTGCGCCATGCCGCCTCCGCCAAGTTGGGACGACGCTACCCGCGGCGACAAAAACTTTATCGCCATTAGCGACGCGTGAACAAAATAAACGATCGGATCCTTTTTCCGCTCGAGACACGCGGGAAACGCGTCGCGAACTGCGCGCTTCTGCGCCAGTAACAGTCGCTCATCCCGTAATGCCAGGTGCGGTTACCGCACCTGGCGCTGCATTTGTCAAGGAGAGCAGCGCTCTGTCGGCTTCGCATTTCGTGTGCCGCCGACGTCCTCTACTTTCTTTCTTTCTTTCATTATTCGACTTTCCTTTATTTCCTTTTAATTCTTTCTTTCTTCCTTTCTTTCTTTGTCTCGCTCCTTATTCCCTTCTTTCTGCGCTACAGCCACTACAGCCTATCGCAGTCGGCGATCTCGTAGAGGCGCGTGTAACGTATACGACACGGTAGAAAAAAAGAAAAAGAACGCTTTGCGCGCTCTGATCATTCGCGCGTTCATTTACTCCAGAGCTGAAGATTCACCCCCCCCCCCCCCCCCCCACCTTTCTTTTTCCTTTTGCTTCCGCTTCGTCCTCAGCACGTCATGTGCGCAACAGTTTTTTTCTTCTCTCTCTCTTTCCTTTTTTTCTTTTATGTACGAGACAATGCGGAGCGCAGGGACGGCTTTTACGGCGTTCTGTCCTTCCGATCTTTTTTCGGTGTCCTGCAGCGATAATTCATGTGTAACGAAGAGCCGCCGCATTTTTATGCTCATTCGGTGGTTCTCTCTCTCACTTTCACAGAGACACACACCACTACCCTCTCCGTTCCTCTAATATACATATTCATTTGATGACTCGCTTTGAGTAAGCCTGGGAGCCAGCAGTTCGACGGAGAAAACTTTGCCCTCGGGAAACAGAAGTCATTAAAAAGCAAGCCGCCTTTAGGTGTCACGGTGTTAGGGGGGGACATTTCCTGTCTTACTGCGACAGCTGTTAAAAATTGCTTTGCCCAGGAAGCGAAGCAATGACAGCGGTAGCAAAGCATCGGAGCATTACACGGATGAAAGTCAGGGACCCTGTTTACACTAAGGAAACTTTGCACCCTCTGGGGCTGATCTCGATATCTTGCGCGCTTTGACTTCCTTGAGCGATATATACGCCCGGCATATCCAGGTCACGAACGGCATGCGCCTTATGAGTGCAATATATCACACTTGACAGGAAATTAGCGAGCGCAAAGTTTTGAGGAAAGGCAACGCAATCAAGACAGACGACGATTACTGTTTGGGTATACAAGATGCGCCCCAATGTGTGCAAACTCTTTCTTTCGAGTGAATGTTTACTGAAATGCGTACTGTTAGTACACCTTAAAGAAAGTGTACAGCCTTAGGGTCTATCTTTTCTCCAAACAATATAATCGTCATCTGTCTTGCACTTCCTATCTTCAAAACTCAACGCTCACGTTGCTTTTGTGTCAAGAACGCTGTGCCACGCAGTGAGCACATACCTTTGTTGACCTGGACGTATAACTGGCGTGCTGCGTCAAAGAGAGGAAATGCACACAATGCAGATGATGATTATTCCTCGGGGACAAATTAAGACAGCGAGTGTGTAAGCTTTTCATAGGGTATACATTCAACTGGTAGCTTTTGAGCGCTCTGAGCGGCTCTCGCAAATGTGGTTTATACGTTCGGCTTGGTCGAAAACGAGTGCTGGGAACACATTCGCCCGGCCGGATCATTCAGAGCGCCGCACGCTGTGGATGATCCAGGAGGCGCTCCCAACATTCGACCTGGAAGCGCGACCACCGAGATTGCAAACTCCATCACGTGGCTACATCTCCGACTGCTCTGTTGGGAGCAGCTGAAGCACGTTCGGCTGGAGCCTGCCTCCAATGTCGAGAGAGCTCCGCATCATTGCAAACCGAGTCGGAGAGGAGCCAGTCGAACGAACCGTTATAGAGTGCCTGCTTATAATATAACTAAGCACCCATTCTGTCAGGCCCGCCCAAAGCACAGAGATGAAGAGCGTTCACTCGATGAGCGTGAGCACGCGCGAGTCAGAACGCTGACGTCATGAAGAGCGCCGGAAGCGGAGAGCGCGCCTGCTTGTCCGAACGCGAGCGTTTCCTGCCGCCGCTTCACCTATTCAACTGTGCTGTACTCGCCTCCAAAGGAAATGAAAAATAAAAACTATAAGAGGGGGTGTGGAGTGACACAGTTGAAGCATGTTGAAGCCAGAAAAAACAAGTTGCCCCAACACGTGTATGATCATGTCGCGGTATGTTTGAGGAAAGCTTGCTGGGTTTTGGTAGTGCCGCTGTTTGTGTGTGTGTGTGTGTGTGTGTGTGTGTGTGTGTGTGTGTGTGTGTGTGTGTGTGTGTGTGTGTGTGTGTGTGTGTGTGTGTGTGTGTGTGTGTGTGTGTGTGTGTGTGTGTGTGTGTGTGTGTGTGTGTGTGTGTGCACGCGTGTGAATGTGTTGTACTTCCTTGATTCCCTGATATTTTATTCGGCCCCTCCTCGCAGACGGTATAGACATGTATAACCAACGAAAATCGTCCCTATGGTTAACGTCGTTGCGCGTTTTATCTTTTTAGTTACAGTTTGTAGCTCCTCGTGTCACCTTGATCCACGTGTGTACCATCTGTCCCCTCCCCTCTCCTTTATTTTTTAAGACAGCGAACTACACGTGCGTCTGTTTTTACTGCGCGCGCTCGCGCGTTTATGTGCGTGCATGTCTCTGCATGTACATGCGCTCCTCTTTAACATTGACGGTACTCTATCAAATACGTACTCCCTCATGTATTTGTGCCACAGCAGAATAGTGTTAATAAATTCACCAAGCTATAAAGTATTTAGTCCCTTTTTTTGCGACGAGCATAGTATCATAAGTAATTCAATTAAATTCACGTGAAGAAACCACGATCTCATCATAAGGAACGCCGCAGTGGGTGACTACGGTTTAATTTCGACCGTCTATAGAGTTCTTTGACGTGTAGCCAATGCAGACTACAGAGCATAGTATTTTAAAGTTTTTATTCGGTTATTCTATCGCTAAATACCTCCCTTGCGTTATCTGCCAAACTGTTGTACTCTTTCTCTCAAGGAAGAAGAAAGTTGGTCCGTGACACACGGATTGCAGGCACCATTTGAGCTGCGCTCGCAAAATGGCCACCCTTGTCGGTCATACATACCAGGTCCGCTGTAAAGAAATATACACTAAATTTTTGTTCTCTCATAACTCAATCGCCGTAAAGCAGGAGGCATTGTAGGTTTGACAGCAAGTCTTGTTTGTTTTTTGTTTTCATTTTTTTTTTGTCGTTGCATGAATAGAGAAGGCTTGTTGGCGTACGAAGTAAAACACTGACCGTTGTTATAGTCCTGCAATATGGACTTCACACGAATTACGCGCCAGCATGCATCCGACTACGCATTCGCGACCTGATATGTTTACACAACACAACCGCCGATCCCCGCTCCCTTTTGCAGCTGCAGTGTTGTTGGGGGCAGGCAGGCTGTACGAGCGCCACAAACCTGCAGCCTCGAAAATGGCATGCACTATGTGATCAGTTTACAAACGCCCTGCATTCCGCGAATACTTTCACGTTGCGTACCGCAGGCGCATCTCCTTCTCCCTCGACACACAAAAACGCACGCCTACTCACACACACACCGCATAAAACGACGATCGGCTCCTCGCACCCCCGTACAAGCAAGCGCTTTCTTGCGTCCCACGCATGAAAGGAAGGTGTCGGAAAGGGTCGTTGGACGCAACAGATAGAGAGGGGGGGGGGGGGGAGCGAGTGACGCGAATTGGTACTACGTCACCCAGATGCGTAGGGCAGGCGCTTCAGCGATCGGCAGCAATAAAAGCGCGGGTGTATAGTACGATAGTATGTGTATCGGAGGCGAAAGAGAGGGAGGGGGGTGAAAGGGCAAAGCAACTATACGAGTTCCTGCGTAAATAACGTCATCTCACCCGCCTCCCTCCTCTGTCTATCGAACCCATCGATGCGGTGCAACAACCGCGCCTCACAAACTCCGTGCGGTGTACCGAAAGAGTGTAATTATACATACGGTGAGCAAGCCCCGGGGGCTCGCTTATTGCGCCGTTCTGCAGCTCGGCACGAAGTCATGGGTTCGACTCCCGCAGGGAGCGCACGGCTGGCTTGGGCGTTTCCGTGTAATGTGATTGCATTCGTTTGACCGTTGTGGCATATATAACGCTGCTGCGCATGCATCAAGTGCAATAAACTTGTTGTTCTACGCATATTCTAGGCATTAAATGTACAGTAGTATATCTGTACGTCATACACGTGTTCGAGAGGTAAGGAAAAGCTTGTACCGTATGTATTTCCGTGCACGTCTGCGCCTCCTTCTATTTCACACATACAAAAAATAACGAAAGGAAGAAAGAAGGCTTGACTGTTTTGCGCCGCTAATCGTTCCGTGGCCCTTTGGTTCGCGCCAGACGGTCGCACACAAACGGCGGAATTAACAGCAGACAATGGGCGAGCCCTTCTCTTCGTTCTCTTTCCCGGTTGGCTGATGCTACCCGCAGTGATATGACTGCACGGAATAGGTTTCGCTGCATGAAATTGCCTTCCAAAACTTCACTGCAATTCCGCCGCTTCACTGCAGCTTCACTCCACGGATTTTGTCGAGAGGGAGAGCAGCGGGAAAGCTCGCATGTGCATATGATGCATTTTTTTTTTTTTTCGAAGCATTTCGAACTAGCAGCTCTCTGCCACGCTTTAAAGTTTCCAATTAACAGCACAAGGACACCAGAGGGGGACATAAGAGAGAACAGAGCGCTTTTCAGCGCCCTGCTCAATCTTCTGTCCTCTCTGGTGTACTTGCGCAGTTAATCGAAAACTTTAAAGCGTGTTTCACTAACAAGCTCAATCTTACAGCGTTCTCTGCCATGAATTCGTACACGCAGTCTTTTCTTGCGGCATTCTGAGAGCATTCACGTAAAGGAAAGCCTCATGAGGCCAGACGTGTGTACACGGCAGCCTCTCCTTGCTGGGTGTACACACTTACAGCCCGGACGCGTGAAGTCCATTCCCAATCAGGTGTTGCAGCATCTCCTCTTCATTGTCCGGCCATTCTCTTTCTTTTTTCTTTCTTTCTTTCTTTCTTTCTTTCTTTCTTTCTTTCTTTCTTTCTTTCTTTCTTTCTTTCAAGAGTTGATTTCGGCAGCGCCATGACCACGCGGTGACTGCAAGAAGTGCGACAGACGGCGTCCGCTCCGCGGGACACTACGGCGCCCCCCGAACCTCGCTCTCGATTCTTTTTTTTTTTTTTTTCTCGAACAATCGCGCTCCGTGGGCGTCGTGAAATTCCCGTGGCGAGACGCCGTTGGTGCGGAGGCCACGATACCACCGCGGATTACGCCAACTCGAAGAACCGGTGAAAGAAAAAAAGAAAAGAAAAAAGAAAGCCCGGCGTGCGGGAGAAATAGATAAATAAAAGCGAGTGACAGTGAACTCGGGGACAGAGCGGGTCCTAATGTGAAATAACCTTTCTTTCTTTTTTTTTATCTGCGGCAAGCGGCTTGGGCGATGGGGTTTTTCTGTACACACCAGGTGTATGAGTTTTCATTTTCTATCTAAAAAACACGTCCAAGCTGCCGTCTATGCTGCAGTTTAGAGTCGGTGACTTCCGTCTCACCGCAAAAATCGACTGCAGATTGTGCCGGTTTTGTGCTGTGTGTATATTGACGGGTTGCGTTACATTTTTACTGTGACAACAAGTTAAGTGTTCGAAACTGTTTTTGCCTTGTTCGTCTGTCCATTGCGTTACGGTGACCATTGTCGCCATCGCGGCGTTGATACATATATTTTTTTTCCTGACGTCAGGCTGCCTCGTCATCCCCAGCTTCACGTGGCACGAATAAAAATAAATAAAAAAAAAACTTTGTCCACTAGGCGTCTATTCACTAAGATTCGAACCCACGCCACAGCAGCAATTGTGCATTTCAGTGGCAGGCGCGCACTGCCCACCGCACTATCAGGCAGTTATACAACGCTTAGCGACTGCTGCGTGGGTTTTGCGATCCACACAGGCTCCGAGAGCGGTGGCCTCATTCTGCATCCACGCATTTCGGAAGCCCTGCACATCACGCAACACCGCATAGCCGACGAGAATGACATCACGTGCGTCGCGTAATGTATCGCCCTCGACAGGATGGTGACGGGCTGGTGCGCATTCTTTTTCATTGCCATATTTTCGCAAAAGAACAGTGTCAGTGGTACAGAGGAGCGGTACAACGTGATAACGATCAACATGGCGCATACACCCACAATTGAGAATGAGCACCGTTCAAACCAGGCGGTTGGTGGGAAACAACGTCGAAAGCTTCGACACGCGGCGTCAACTCCAACAACGATCGATGTGGCGATGATAACGCTGGTATACATTGTAATTTTTTTTACACAGCGCAGCTCACATGATTCACAGCCGTCGATTACCAGATATGGCTGCAAAAAGTTTTTTGGCCTCAGAGTTGATTCATCCCCAAACGGGACGTCCGAAACGACTCGCGGAGCCTGCTGGAAAGCAAGGGGCGTTTAACGCAGCAACTGCTTGATGACTGGCGGCGGCTTATAAACAATGATTTACACAAACACTCAATCTCAAAAAAAAAAAAAAAAAAAAATGGTGTAACGAAACTTTATATTTAAGCATAGTCTCACATTCCACGCAGCCGACACGTCGGGCAGGTAGGTGCTTGGATGTTGTCCTATACTGAATGATAAAAAAAAAAAAGAAGAAACGACTGTTTTACGCAAGTTTTCATAACCTATTACACTGACCACAAGGCAACCTCGCCGTAATGACGCGCAAGAGAAACGAGCATGCGCGAGATGCACCAAGATTGTCTGAATCAAAGTATAATCAAACAGTAAAATGTTGAACCGTCTCGAAAAATAAAAATTAGCATAAGCTTATGGCCAGATGGGTGCGAACAAAAGGTTTCAAAAGGCTACTTAGACATGGGGAGTCTGAGAGTGCTAAAGTGACAGTCTGTTCATGCATATATATTTCGAATTGCACAAAGTGCCTTACCTTGTCATACAGAAAGAAAGTTCCGTGCACCACGGAGAAGATAAAGTCACATGTTGTTTATAGAAACAGCGCTTTTTGTTCTCTCATACAACAAATGTTATGGTTAGCGTACAAAGACTATAATGATAGGTCATTTTTTTTTTTCAAGCTATTACTTGATTATGTTACTCTACGACCGCTCCCACACCAACAGCCCTAAACCACCGCTTGGTTCTTGTCCATTTTCCCGTGTCGGGTGAGCGCATTAATTTGAGGAAAAAGCAGGCAGACCAATATAAAAGATGGTGGTCTTCCCAGTGGGAGAATGCTGCTGTCGCAGTAAACGAGTTTGGTGCTGAAGGAATGGCTCAAGTCTGCTCCCTTTCCTTCTCCGTGCTACGGCAATGGCGAAGCTGGGGAGGACCAGTCGCCCTGACGAAAAAAAGAAAAACGTCGGTGGCTATAACGGTCTTCGTCGGCCCAAGGTAATGGACGGACGGACGGACGGACGGACGGACGTACTGACAAGGCTAACTCAGTTTCAAGCATTTTTAAACTTCTGTCGCAGTAAAAGTACGCTTTTATAGAAGTTCGTCTGCTTAGAGCGCCCGCAGTTGCATTTGCTGTTCCAGACGAACCCTTTCGTTCGCATGCGAAGCCACCTACCCGCCGTCGGCTTCTGTTCATTCTGTTCTTTCCACGCTTCTGGTTTTTGCTTTCGCGACAAGCACCTACCGCGCCGAATACTTTATGAACAAGAGGCACGGAAAGGTGGAGTCGGGCGCGATGCGTGTCGTGTATATTGTATGTGGCGCAAGGGAGGAAGAGGGTTGCGAAGGGGAGGGCAGAATCTATCCAACCGCAACGATCCATACGCGCCCGTTAACGAGACCGCGAGAGGCAGGGTGCGTTGAGCCATGGATCTGAAAACCAAAGGATGCAGTCGACCATTACGTACGGGTGAAATTTGTTACACATTCGAAGCGAGCGGCAGAAGTGGCTAATAGTTACGCCGCCGGACGTCGCTGCGGTGGTAATTAGCATACGCTTTGCGTGCCGAAACTATACAGGGTGTCACGACGCCAAAGTCAGGGAGGGACGCTCAGTGGAGAGTTGCCGCGTGACGCTTTCAGACCACCTGCAGGGGCCTCTTAGAGCAGTGCCTCAAACTACGGACCATCGGTGTTTTTGTTTATGCCTTCGTAGAGAAATGCTAGAGCTGCTGCAGCGAACTGTAGCGACCGACCTCGTGCGCTGCAACCGTAAGGTATGTGAGCCACTAGTTCGACAGCTGCAGCGGCAGTTAACTCGTCGCGTGTACGTTTTGTTCGTAAACGCACACAATATACGGCGGCGTTTGCACTATTTGCACGTAGTGTTGGCAGCTCTGTTGTCACCTACTCGTCTGCAATGCGTCACGTCTATACTGCGTGACCCATAATTAAAATCGAGCGCCTTACGACGGTGTACGACTCAATAACCATTGGGCAACCTTCGTCGAAAGTGGCCGTGTAACTGGAGCCCATCGCGATCGAACAGAACGTGCCTTATAGATGTACACACGCGTTGGAACGAGTCAACACCTCGTCTGAGGAATGCACGACGCCTTGAAACCTATGTGCAATCGCTGTCTGTACGATTCCTCTATGTGTCATATGCCACGCCACGAGATTCGCTCGACCGCAATTGATGAGAAATCGCGATGGGAATAGGCGAACCCATGTGACACGTGTCTATATACGCAGCAGAACGTAATTGACAGTAGAAGCATTTTGCAGTGCAAAAGACAAGAGTTCAGTCGAAGCTAAACGCTCGCGGGACTGTCGCACAGTGTCGAAGAAGTAGTGAAGCATAACTAGCTTACCCGCCGTGGTTGCTTAGTGGCTATGGCGTTAGGCTGCTAAGCACGAGGTAGCGGGATCGAATCGCGGCCACGGCGGCCGCCTTTCCATGGAGGCGAAAACACCCGTGTAGTTAGATTTAGGAACACGTTAAACAACCCCAGGTGGCCTAAATTTCCGGAGCTCCCTACTACGGCGTGCCTCATAATCAGAAAGTGGTTTTGGCACGTAAAACCCCTCAATTTAATTTCAATAACTTGCTTAAGCTGGGCCAGTTGGTGCAATGTTCACGGAGAAATTTTTGCAGTGCAGAAATTAAGGACGCCTACTTATTCTTCACTACTTTTGTTGAGGATCAGTGTTATTGTCCTCTACGCTGAAAAAAAAAAAATTACATCGCCAATGAACCAACTATACTTGCGAACAACTCTGTGTGGCCATGAAAGGAAATCTATGCACGGAGGCGAAACGCACGCGTGACAGCGCTCCTGAATATAGACCCATGGCCATATGAGACACAAACTACGTCGCTCACCGTTATATTCGAGTTTTACTTTTTTCTCTTTGCTCTTCCGCGCTTTCGCAAACGCAACACGCGGACACAGTATTTGCTCCGACAAAGCGAAGGGAGAAAGCATGGTAAAATTCTGCCGGACTACTTGGCGCAGTAATACATTGTAGTAAGATGGAAAGCCAAGCAAGTCGGTGTCAATGCACGTTTGTAAATGGCGCTGAGAAAAGTTGACAGTCGCTTGAGCATCCTTACGCGATTTGAATGCGAAATCACTATGGCTTCTCTAAGTCATCACCGTAAACAAAAAGTCTACCTTAAATCTACATTAATCCACCGTGCTCTGATTTGTACCAACCTTATTCCTTTAATCCACCTTAATGCACTTTAATTTACCTTCATTCACTTTACTCCACCGTGGGATTTCACAGTGCGAGCCGCAGCAGGTCGGGAACGTGACGTCATCACTTGGTCACGTGGGTTTTGGCACAATCGCATCTTAACGCCAAACGGGACACCGGGTTTTTTGCTTCACGGGGCATATAATGCTTTCGCTTTATATAAAATAGAAGCAGACGGAGCATCTCTGCGTCGCATCCTTCTCATTCTACTACGCGTTGTTATTTTTTTCCCCCCACTACATTCTAATATGCAGTAATGCATGAGTGGTAGCCCACGCGTTACTGCATAACCTAGCACACGTACACAATTACCCTAAAGAACTCAACGGGAGGATGGTTGCCGCGGTGGCTTAATGGAAAGGTGTCGCACGCGTAATGCACACTAGATGTGACTTTGGCTCCGACCTGCCTTCGGAAGCCTTCCCTGCAGAACGTTCTTAATGAGTAAAGCCAAGGTTAAGCTATACATTCTTCTGTCATAACAGAAGGTGTACAGTTCGCGAAACACTTGCCACTGACGCCTCAAGAGCAGATGAAAAGCACAGATACTCTTTCAGAGGATGCTCAGTGAAAGAAAAAAAAAAAAAGAACGTTTCCCTCGTTATCTGGGCGACCAGCAATGCATGTTACCGCTTCAATGTATACATTAGAAACAACAAAAACTTGCTTTGAATGAATAATGTCATTATGAATGCCCGTACGGAACCGGTGTACAGGAGAGGGTTGTCACGTCCGCACCGCCCATGAACGGAAGCGTTACCTGACAGCGGATGCGATTTTATTTCGCAGGCGCCTTACGTTCATTACAGGAACATGCGTAAACATACTTGGGGAGGAAATGGCTGCCGATATCATCGTGGACGATCTTCTTGTGCTCGCGGAAAACGTCCTCCCTCGGTCTGGTCTTCGTGGTACACCCGATGTCAACGAGCTTATTCATAGAGCATAAAAGAAGCGTATGTTAACATGTGCTTCTTTTATGGGGTGTAGTAATGTACATTCTGGGTGTATTTCTGGGTGTACTTTCTTGCCTCTTACGCCGACCCAATGGCCCAAGTTGTATATCTGCTTAATCCACTAAGGTACATGCAGTTACTCGTGATGTCAGCTTCGTCGTTTCATTTTCTTCACTACAGCTTCGTGATGTTACTCTCGTTCTACCGTCGTCGTCGCGGCTTCTAGGCCGACCCAGTGGTCGTCGTTGATAATAGCTTGGGTCACTAGGTATGGGCTCGTGGTCGTAATGCCGCCACGGTCGTGCTATTGCCGTCATTCCAGCTTAGTCATGCGGCACTCGTCGTGCCATTTTCAAGGCATCGTCGTCATACAGTCATCGTGCTTTCCCTGTCACACCGCCGTAGTAATGCCATCGTGGTGGTTCAATCAACGCCATGAAAACTTATTTGTTGGCAGTGAAATTGCTGCGTAGAGACTACGGGTAGTCGGAGGTTAGTCGAAGCAACGAAGTTCTGATAATTGTCTCTATACACATGTTAAATAAACGTGACTTTAGGAATGTGGTCTGTCGCTGCATTGTTCGGTTGTTGTTCGCATTACCGTCGACAGTCATCGTCAGGTGAATTCTGCCGTATTTCTTTAAAAAAACTCTTGAGAGGCTGTTTCCGTACAGATATAAAACATTTGGGGTTGTTTCGTGACCATGATACATTCGCCACACTCTTCCTTTTCCCTCGCCTGGCAACGCCCCAGTGTGTGCCGTGTCTCCGTACACACTCTCGAGAGCGCCCGCTTTTGCGTGAGCAACGAATGACGTGTCTGTACGGGTCGGTGTGCACAGCAAAAAACCGGGTGACTGCCCTTGGCGTTTTGAAGCCCTTCTGCAACCCGCTTGACAATACTATAGCACTTGTGAATCGTTGTCCCAGGCGTTGTTTAGGAAATCGTTGGGAGTGTAAACAAAAAATGCATTAAAAATACAGAAACATCAAGGACGATTCAGCCTGGATACGAATGGAGTTCATATCGCTGTCTGGCTTTTGATGTCGGCTGCGCGTGGAACCCTAAAGCGCTTTTCATTTCTCTTTTTTCCCTTCTTTTTATAGTTTTGACTGTCGCTGCTGCAAAAAGCAGCTGCCAGCGCAGCTGCGCTGCCCGGCTATAACGCCGAAGAGCGCGTGCTATGCAGCGTGCTTTTCTTTACTGCACGCGTGTACGGCGCATGCAATACTGTAAAATGCTGAACAAGCTCCCCAACCGAAATAGCCCCTGCAACCCCTGATAGTGTCATTCCATCTTTGCTATCGTAAAACAAATGAAATGAAAGTGACGCGCTGAAACCAATTGAAAACAAACGAAAATGAGTTTTCTCGATGCCCAAAGGCGGCAAACGATTGCAGGAGATTACCAATCAGAAAATTGAATCCCAAGCCCCGATCGCAACGACAGAGAGCACGCCTTTTATTTCAGAAGCTCCGGTCCCGGTTCGCCCACTTTGTTCTATAGTGAACGTCAGCCCAGCCGATGTGTGCGATCGGCCCGGTCATGGCTTGTACGTAATCAGGCCAGAATTATCAATTGCTCTATTGTGAAGCTGACAAACTAATTGCTTGATCAGATGGCACTAGTATATACGCTTACACCGTTTTATCGACGTATGTAGAGAGAGTTGAGGACCGAAAAATGAAAGTTTTGTGGAAGGATAGATAGGTCAGCATTTGAAAAAAAAAAAAAAAATGTCATCCATCTGCAGAAGTACGAACCTATGCAAAGGAAACCGACCCTCCGTACCTACTTGGCGCTTTCAAATCGTAAATACAAGACTCCAAGCGCTGGAAATTCTCATGGCCGGTCGTTTCCGACATACATGTTATATAGGAAACGCCGGGACACAACAAGATCTCTCCTTCTCTCTTTTCAGAGGTAACGACGCAATCTTAACAAGTTGCACACGCGCCATGGCGATACATTATCGAGGCGGGGTGGTCACGCTCGCTATGGGAGGACTCGCGGCGACGACGGCGTGCTCGATGCCGTTTCGGACGGGGCCCAGCAAAACTGAAGAAAGCAACGAAAAAAAAAAGAAGAAGAAACGAAGAACGAGAAAAATAAGAACGAGGAGGGGAGGTGAGCGCGGTAATAAAGGAAGATTCGTCGCCGTCGCTCTCTAACCGCTATAAAAGCCGGCCACAGGCCGCACGCAAGCTGTGTCAAGTGTTACGCAAGTCGCCAACGACGCCAACGCGCGCGCGCGCTTCGAGAACGCGCGGCGCGACGTGAGCCGACTGCGTGAGCCGACGCGCGCTGTCGCTTCGCCGGAGACAAACGCGGTGAGACGCCGGCACGCGGCGAGCGCGGCGGCATTTCGCCCCGGGAAGATGTAGGAGGGAGGAGGAGGGGGTCAAGCATTCAACCCCCCCGCCACCCTACTCCTGAATCACCTCCCACCTGCCTGACTCGCGAGAACTCAATCTTGTGCCCAACGTGAAGCTAGCTACACCAAGAATGCGTTCCCGCGCCCCCGAGGCGGCTACTATATCTGTAGTACATGCGTAAGCAACCGCTGCGGCGGCTCTTCAAAGGATGACACCGTGGCCTCCGAGATCACCCCGGCGTGCCTCCATTGCGATCTCGAAGAACACTGTGATACTATAAAGTTAAAAAAAAAAAAAAATGACCAGGGGAAACTTTGACGCTGTACAATGGTCCACGGGAGCTGCAAGCTGGGTGCACGTGGTTTAGCCGCCGTGCGGAATGATGATTGGCGCATGGATTTGGCTAAACTTCGCACATATGGATTGCAAGCGACTTTGTGGCTTTGCGAGTTGATCATATTTCGATAAAACGTGTCGCTACAAATGCGACAGTTCGCAATGATTATGCGCGCGCGCCGATTCTTACTGCCATCATGCGTTGAGAAAAATGTGGTTGCTTGGAAATTTAGGCCGATAAAGGCGTAATCAAGACTAGGTACAAGATCGTATCAAGCCACCAGCAAGCAGATTAAGACACACCCATGCACTACTCATCCCCATGGCAGTTATTATATTTTTCTATTACGGTACAAATTATATGGACACTCGAAGCGAATGTCTGCCGTCGCCGTGGCCGTGAGGTTTCGTATCTATTTAGGTACATGTATACTGTATGCCATGACATGTTATATGACATACGGTATACGCGGGTTATATTGCCACACTATTCTAGCACTAAGGTTGCTTATACCACGTCTTACATTGGCGACAAAATGATTCCTCAGAATTTTGAGAATGGCAGCCCACAAACTAATGGCATGAAATAAAGCGCCCACAGCGCATCCTTCTTTATCTTAAATCTTCTCGGACTTCAATATTAAAAGTGCGAAACAATAACAGAGCCCAAACTTGAAAATGATGTAATTTGATTGGTGCGGCTATGCACTACATCCGGGATCGGCGCAGGAAAGACGTTTGAAACATACCCGATACGGAAATGTTGCGGTAATGTCGCCGAGAAAGACGTTGGCTTTAATTAATAAACATATATGGAATTGTACAACGGCACAATAGAAACAGAGGATCCGTAGCACGACAGCTCGTTTTTATTTAGCTTACGTTTACTTTAATTCGTAATGCCACTACAGCTACTAATCTTACACTTCATCTAATATTCCAACATGTCGCTATCGCATTCATTGCTTCGCTTTTATGACAAAACTGAAATTTTCCCGTTCAGTGTAATCCGATAAAACAACGAATTTACAGTGCGCTAAATGACTGCTAATTACAATACCGCGATGCGTACTATTCTGACAGCACAGAGCAGTAAGTCCAAAGGAAAAAAAAGAAAAAGAGACGGCAGTGTGGCAAACTAGACAAAAGCTATAACTGACTCTCAGAAAAGCGCTTCCTTAAATGTTTTAGCGTATATTTTTGTTTTATCTGCCGTACAAGAAATAACGTAGAAGTGAAAGAAGTGACAGAAAGAAAAAGTAAATACAGAGAGAGAGAGAGAGAGAGCACAGGTTACTTTTTTTCCGTGTTCTGAAAGCTACTCGTCATCGAAATCCACGATATCAGCTAGCGAAATGTATTCTACATCGAGATTTTGACGCAACAGCCGTTGAGCAACAACGTTTAACAAGGTATGCACGAGAGACTGTCGCAAGTCGTAAGGGCTGCGTTCCTGTGTGTCAACGACGGGCGAACTGTTTAACGCACGCACGCACACACACACACACACACACACACACACACACACACACACACACACACACACACACACACACACACACACACACACACACACACACACACACACACACACACACACACACACACACACACACACACACACACACACACACACACACACACACACACACACACACACACACACACACACACACACACACACACACACACACACACACACACACACACACACACACACACACACACACACACACACACACACACACACACGCACACACACACACACACACACACACACACACACACACACACACACACACACACACACAGACATATATATATATATAGGCGTTGTTGCTCTTGGCGTTCTTTCTCGTTATCTACACTTACGCAATCGCCATATAGATGTTAACGCGAGAGCGTTAAGGGCCCCGTGTCACAGAAACTCCGATGTCGACGTCGGCGGAGTTGTCCGTGAGGGAAAATTTACGTATATATATATATGTGTATATGTATATGTCACGCCTTGCCATATGACATGCGGTATATGCGGGTTATATTGCCACACTCATACCTTATATTGCCGCTAAAGTTGCTCACACCTTGCATTACATTCTTGACAAAGTTATTCCTCGGAATTTTGCGAATGACAGCCCACAAACAAAAGTCGTGAACAACGACAACGCATGCGTTTTATGTGTAATCTTAGACTTAAATATTGAAAGTCCGAAACAATAGCAGTAACATGAAAATAATGTAACTTTTTTTTTTGGCGAGGCTGTGCACTATCCCTAGGATCGGCCCACGCAAGAGGCCGAATGTCTACCAGAAAGCTCGCCTTCATGCATAGCGTTCGCTGCCAGCGTTTCCCGCTAAACGTTACGGTTACATATGCTGCAGTTGCCGGGCAGCGTGATAAGCAGTCAGGGATCTTTCGCGTTCCGCTCTTAAAGGCGAAGCTTAAGCGTTCTCCAATTTTTTTACATATGGTTTAGTTTTCTCCTTCTCCTATTTGTGCTTTTTTTGATGCGAAAACGCCAAATTTATGGCCCATTGAGCAAAAAAGCCAACGTCTGTCGTCTGTAGCAGCGAAACGGCACCTAAATTCCCATTGGCTGCAGGGACGTCACGTCACGAGCTCGCCTCGACGGAGCAGAGCGGGCGAAAGGGAACGCCTGCTGCCGCGATAGCGCGCCCGGTGTTGCGTGAGCGGGAGAGGGCGTGGCCGCGACGCCACGTCACTCTCGCTCTCTCAGGCCTGCCTGCGTTATCCGTGCGTTCCTCGTCCGCGCAAGCTATCGCCCTGCGCTCCAACTATAGCGCCTCGTTAATCGCTATAAAGAAATTCATTAATCATTGTATAAGTGAGTTTCGAATCCTACGAGCCCACGCTCAGAAGCCGAGTGCCTTACCCACTGGGGCTAAACCGGCGCCTCCTATAGGAGGCGCCGGTTTCTATAGATATAGATCTATATGCTATCTATAGATAGCAGGGCTGTGCGCTCCGCTTTGTGACGTCGTACTGCTTGGACCGAAAATTCCGTTCCCAAGCCCGGCGTGACGAAAGCGCTGGCTAAACCAGCGCGCGAAGCGTCCCAACGCTCACAAGTGTTGCTGAATGGGCGAGTTGGTGCAGCACATTCGTGAATTAACACGGCAAGCTGGGTGAGTTGGGGACTGAACATGTTCCTATGGGTGGGCAGCGCAACCCGGACGAAAGACGAGAGGAAGTACAGAATACGAGCGCTCGTATTGTCTACTTCCTCTCATCTTTCGTCCGGCTTGCGCTGCCGACCATGTTCAGCACATTCTTGTCTCGCTTTAGCGCAACTCAATTTGAGCAGGAAGGAAAAAAAAAAAAGTGCGGACAGATGGCAATGCACACGTTTGGCCGCGAGGAGTTCGCATAAGTCGCAGAACCGCTGAGCGGCGTTCAATTGGACATTAATGCTTTCGCATTCGCAATTAATAAATGCTTAAGTGTCCTCGGATTTCTTTTTTTTCCTTCTCGTTAACGTTGAGTGCTCCATTCTACTCTAGCTCGCTTCCCCGGTTTTGCAAGCTGCCGCGAAATTGGCGAATTCGAACCTTTCTTTCTCCAGGTCATTAGCAATTGCAGGGCGAGCGAATTCTAATGCCTCCGTGCGCTGGAAACACCCGACCTGTGAGCGTTCTTTCTTTATTATTATTATTTTTTGTATATTACCGATTTAGTTTTATCTAAGCCGTGACCTTGCGACATATACGCGCGTACACCGCTATATAGAGCGTAAACCGGCTAAGTTTTTTTAGCGCCGTGTCGCCAAGTTCGTTGTCGACTTCATGCCTGTCTTCGTCGGGTTAATATCGCGCTATTTTATCGTGACTGATGGACCCACACCTCGACAGTCGTTTATACGGGCGGGCGGCCCAGAGCAATTTCGTCGCGTTGTATCGCGCGGTGCATAGACTCGTTTAGATACGAAGATTGCTGTATAATTGCTAAAGTGGCTCGGCAATTACACGGGCGACCCGTTGTAAAAGGGTTTACCCCCCTCCCTCCCCCCGCCCGCTACCTCACTTTTTGTTTTTTGTTTGTGATGAGTGCGTGCTTAACGAGAACGGTTCGCAGTACAAATAAGGTCGCTCGCAGACAGACGTTGCAGCTGCTTTTTTGGAGCGCAGTGAAATATATCGGCGAGGGCCACGTGTTGCGAGAATAAATATACATGTATATTGCTTAGCATATACGGAGCTTATACGTATGCGGCGTATATACCCGTTATATTGCAATCTATATGCACATATACGCAAGTACAGAAAAAAAAAAGGTGCGGCTAAGACGACGAAACGCACCCGGAATGACTGCATTCGAACATTTGCGAAAGGGAATATCAAAATCCGCCATCGCGTCGCCTTATATACCAAGCGCGACAAACGTGGAAAGGTAAAAAAAAAAAAGAAAAGAAAGAAGTATCCGTGCTTGTACACAGGGAGCCTTGTGTATACCGCATATCCCAGCTATAGTGTTAATTAGCCAAGTAGCTTAAAAAGAGCGAGCGAGAGAGAGAGAGAGAGAGAGAGAGAGAGAGACTAAGAAATTCTGGCGCAAGATACGATTATAAGACCTATACCGTGTTCGGGCGTCAGACTTCCGTCGACCAAACACGACGGGTCTTAAAATCGCATCTTTCACTTCTTTTATATCTTTTCTCAGAACAGCTAGGACTTCCTATATATTTATAGCACCCGCGCGTACATCGCTTCTATCGTACAAGCCCATTATACCACACACACATATATTATACATATAATACACAATGTATTATACGAACGTAAATGCTTGTGAAAACGAAGAATGAATGGTACACGTGAGGGTGAAATGAGAGCGAGGAGATGACAAGATATATTCCCCGATCGAGGGATGATGTACACGAAACACGACGACGGCGCAGCGTAAAGAAGCGCCGGACCAGCGTGGGGAGCCAACGAGGTAACCGACCAGCTGCCAGAACTGCAGGCTGTCATTTGCAACAACCTTTGATTGACGGCTTTCTTTGCTTCTATATAAACTTTTCGAACAAGGGGTCCATCCTGTGTAACTGCAGCAGTTCCTTTGACCGCGTGAATGAGTGTCATACATATCCAGATGTTGTCCTTAGCGCAGTACTACACTGTTTCGACGTTTTCGTTTTCCTGCGGGTAATCGATTCCCTTTGCAAACACGTCTGGCGTGTGTACCAAATCTTGAGCCGCGGCGGAGTCTCGGAGGCTGTGTGTATCGCGCATTCTGCTGGCGAAAATGAGGTCTCGCGTTCGATTCCCCCCGCCCCGGCGGCTGTATTCCGAATGACGTGGAATGCAAACAGAGGGAACGAGAAAGCGGAAGGTCTTGTCTTGTATATAGATTCAGGCGCGCACGCTTTAAAAAAAAAAAATCAGGTGGACAAAATTAATGTGCATGCACCACCCGCTCATGGAGACTCTATTATTAGGAGACAGAATCATTTGTATCTTTGAGAGTTTCTTCTACAGAACTGCGGAGTCGTTTAACTTCTATATTGTGTGTATCATGTATTTATTTCGTCATAGTGTTACTGTGAAAACGTTGCTTGATAAGTTCTGGTGCTTGTTTGAAAATACTATTTAATGTGTAATCTTGAACCGCGTATGTTGTAGGCTAGACCCATTCGAGAGCTAAGGAGTAGCCGGCGCCTTAAATAAATCGTGAGTCAACATTTCCTCATATCATACCAATAATAACAAAGATAAAGTGCAATCCAACCGCCGTGCACTTAGATTTGGGTGTACGCGTTTGTAAAGGAAACACGGGCGGTCAAAATTAATGCGCAATACAACCGCCGTGCACATTGATTTAGGTATGTATATATACGCGTTAAGGAAGCACAGGTGGTCGAAATTAATCCAGAACACTTACACTAAGCGTTTCTTATATGTCCCAGCAGTTGCTTCTGCAGGAACGTATATAAACCCAAGATGCGAATCTCTATTCCACCGAGCCTAATTGCAGCGCACAACCGGGAGAGAGAGAGAGAGAGAGACATAATTAACGCAGAGCGAAGGCACTGCAGCCGCGAAGAAAACACAAATAGACAAGCGTCAATAGCAATAAAATAGTCGTTAAAAGCGCCTGCGACGTACGTATATGCGTGTTTTCTTTCTTTTTTTGTGTGTGTGTTTGTCTTCGGGCTGCGTTAATGATGTCGTTATGAACAGCCTAACAGCGTGTACTCCTCAGGAGAAGGACGACAGTGGCCGAAGAGACACGGAAAACGACACAATTTTTTGCACCTCTACAGACCGCGCGACGGTGAATATATATACGTATATACCGCATGTACATAGCATTATGGCTTCTTTCGTGCATCACCCGCTATGAAGCTCCAAGATTAGCTTCAGACAGCAGAATGACGGCAGCCTAACGTATCGACGGAGCAATTGCTTTGACTTGACTGATTTCCGGGCGCTTTACTGCGTGCGCAGACAGTGTTCCCTCTATCCCGCTTTCCTCTTTCTGTTCCCCCGTTCCCTTCCCCCAGTGTAGGGTAGCAAATCGGACGCTCGTCTGGTTGACCTCCCTGCCTTTCCTCTCCTTGCTATCTCTCTCGAGCCGTCTCTTACGATGGAGCGAGATAAGGGACGAACGGGTATACCGCAATACCAGAGTGAACCACAGCTCTTTGAAGCCACTAAGCATTCTAGAACGTTCCTGAAACACTTGACCTCGACCCAAGAAAATAGATTTCATATAGCGCCATCCCTCGACGGAAGCGGTCACGCTGCGCACCACGATCATCGACGTCAATTCTTGAGAAATGTGGTGTCTTTATCGGTCGAGGGGAGGCGCTGGGCTCAACTCGGTGGCGCAGACGATCTCCGATTCGAGAGGATCGTTTGAGAACGCGGGGCTATGTATGTAGAGCCGCACGGAGGAGGGATGCATGCACTGCGCGACAGTCGCGACACACGCGTTCGGAGACAAACGTCGCGGCCGGCCGTTCCCGAAAGGGCGCCTTGGTGTGCGACCGCTTTTTTTTATCAGATACAACGTTGCTGACCCGTTGGCTCGGCTTCTCTGAAAAATGGGCGGTCCGGGTTTTCTCCGCACGGGCGGCTGTGCTATGTGTACACCGCCGACGCATATCGCGCACCCCGAGGACATCCTTAAACGAGGTGCTCTGCATTCTTGGGATGCACGCGAGTGCGCGAGAGGACTGCAATGCGCGCTTTGTGCTACATTGTATAGTAGGGGAGGGGGGAGGGGGTGTTACACTGGTCGTCTGCCTCGCGGCGATTGGACTGCAGGACGCGCAGCGAGGCCCGCCGGCCGACCCGAGAGTAAAATACTGTCGACGACGCTGTTATGTCGCTTATATCCGGGTGGCGCATCTATATACCAGAGCGCCAACAGGACAAGATAAGGTATCGAGACCGCGCGCGCGCGACAATGCATCTTTGGCCAGAAAGAATGCGAGCGCGTGTCTTTCCTGCGTGCGGCCAGCAGGGCGGTGCGACGTCGCAAGCGCAAAGCAAGCCTGTGAGGCAGCTTTGATATCGCGTTTAGATAAGAGGCACGTTTGAGAGCGAAGGAGTGCATGTGTGATGACGTAAGCAGCGTAGGCTAAAATGTACCGAAAGATGAGGATGTTGTCGTTATTTCGATTTTAATGAAGAGAGAGAGAGAGCGAGAGAGAAAAAAAGGAAGGTGGCCTCTTTAAGGTAGGCTGTCTCAATGACATACAGCGAAGGAAAAAAAAAAGGGAAGAGAAATCAACATGAAAAATAAGATATTAGTAGTTGTGGTTGATAGTAGTTGTTAGTACATATTATTGTAGTTGTAGCAGAGTTGTTCTCCCGAAGAGCCCAGACGTACCACAGGCACAGAGCAGCTGGAAAAGGCAAAGAATGTTTCGCATTAAAGAAAAGTGGTGGAGGAAATCATGCAACCCTGTGCGACCGGTATACTGTGACTCTTTCGACATCGGGTGTAGCGAATTAATCGCCCTCCGTCTTTGGTATACTCAACGCTCACTCTCAAGCTGATCGAGACCAGTGCGCGCGCGCGATTTCCGTTTCGACATTACTGGGAACATTCGGGTCCTTTCCTATGTAAGGTGATTTGGAAGGTCTGCCTTGAGCACGTGTGCAGCAGAGAAACGAAGGGCAACCGCAAACGGGACGCGAACTTGCCACATCGCGAGTTCGTGTGCGCCGGTTCGGGGTATCCGGCATTCTAATGAGACACGAGGGTGTTGCGTCTTCGTGGGCGGTCGTTCCCGCAACAGCAAAGTTGGCGTAGAACCCTCGGCGGTATCGGTGGCTGCGGCGTCCTGCTGATGAGCACGAGGTCCCGGGTTCGATCCCGCCCGCGACGCCGGCGCTTCGATGGAGCCGGAGTGCGAAGACGCTGGTGTGCACTTAAATTTAGGCGCACGCGTTAAAGAACCAGATGTGGTCAAAATTAATCCGGCACCATTCTCTGGCGTCTGGCATAGCCACAGCGTCGCTTTGGGACACTAAGATCGATGGGTGGATGGATGGATGGATGGATGGATGGATGGATGGATGGATCGATCAATCAATCAATCAATCAATCAATTGGCGGAATACAGGGCAAAAAACGGAACAGCCCCCCCACCCCCGCGCAGGCGACGGTCCAGGCTTGGTTAAACACAGCTTGCAGCAGTGGAGGATGAGTCCCTATAAAAATTAATTTAGGCAGACAATGGAACTTCGGGTAGACTTCTTGTAGGTGACGCTGCTTCCTAAGAAATTTATTTTTTTGGCTATATATATATATATATATATATATATATATATATATATATATATATATATATATATATATATATATATATATATAGACAAGAAAAATCGGTGCAGACCGTAAACCCACCGCTTCTGTAGGATGCTCAGTCACTATCACTGCCACTCGAGTTCGTCGCACCGATTGAACCGCTGCTATCAGTATCCCACAGCAGGTCGTCTACCGTTCCGTCGAAGTTGCTTGTGATCGAGTAATTCTTAAATGATTTGACCACAACGTCCACTTGGACCCTCTTCCACGCGTCCGAAATCTACTTTGCGAAGGTTGATGGGGACGCTTTCTGCAGCTTTCCCGTCGGCGTCTTCTTCCGGTCAGGGTTTCGCACCCACCCTTCGTGCTCCTGTCGGAGATTGGTTTTGAAGGGCTCGTTAACTGAAACGTCGAGGGGTTGCGCATTGGCGTCATGACAACCGGAATCACAACCACGTCGCTATTCATGTTCCGAAGCTTTGTCGTTACCTCCGGGGTCAGATGACCGCGAAACGCGTCCAACAGAAGCATCAACCGCATGCCTGCAGGTCTGCCGAGCAATTATTCCAGAGTGAGCAAGCGCGTTTGGCGGCCTTGGCTACGCGCTCTTCCTAACAAATAGGGGGGTGCTTAAATTTGCATGCAAACTTTTTTTCTAACATTCTCGCGAAAATAGAGGGGGGGGTGCTTAGAATCGCGAAAATTATATATATATATATATATATATATATATATATATATATATATATATATATATATAGTCTGCATGCTGCATGTATGACAGCAAAATTCATTAACGAGTGTATTTCCTTTGGTCCATTGTAGTCCATGAACCTACATATGGGCGAGAAAGATCGCTCAAGTGTGCAGTATGAAAATAAGAAATAAATATCGATCCATTGTGAGAAGCCGTACTTATATATGTAGAGTAGAGATATATAGAGAGAGAAGGGAAGAAGGAAAGGCAGGGAGGTTAGCCACACTGTGTCCAGTTTGCTACCCTACACTTGAGGCAGGGAATGGGGAGTGAAAGAGAGAGGGAGAAAGCATGAGTATATACCGCACTTTCACATGCCCTATGTTAGGTGTAGGATGTCTATAGTCGGGCACTCAAGTCCGTTGCCCTCAGGTAGTGAAGAAGCGCTCGAACTTCTTTCTGGGCTAATGAACTGCGAGGCCAGACTCCCAAGATCTTTGCTTCTGTAAATGGCCTGTCATCCAGTCTATCCAAGGCACACTGGAGAGTGTCTGACGTTGGCTATCAAAGCGAGAAAAGTGGCACAGAAGATGACTGATGGTCTCTTTACACTTGCACTTAGCGCACAATGGTGAGTCCACCATTCCAATACGATAGCTGTAGGAGTTCGTGAATGCTACTCATACCCACAGCCGACCCATCAGTGTTGCGTCACGTCGTGAAAGATTTGCTGGTAATTTAAGTTTCAGCGATGGGTCGAGGCTGTATAAACGACACTTAGAGTTATGTGGTGTATGCCAGTAACTCAACGTGATGGTACGAGCGAGACTTCGAAGCTCTCTTGCAGCGTCTACTCTCGATAAAGGTATAAGGAGTGTCGGTGCGCCAGCCTGGGCACGTCGGGAAGCGTCATCGGCGAGGTGATTACCAACGAAGCCACAATGTCCCGGCAGCCACTGAAATATGATATCATGTCCTCGTTCAGAAGTGCAATGGCAAGTTTCGTAGATTTTAGGCACCAACTGTTCATAATTGCCACGTCGTAAACCTCGCAAGCTCTAGAGGGCTGCTTTCGAATCACAAAATATTGCCCATTTGTTAGGCGGTTCTTTTTCAATGTATTCGACAGCAGCTTGAAGAGCGGCCAGTTCGGAATCTGTAGATGTCGTTACGCGTGAAGTCTTAAACCTGTTGACGACCGATCGAGATGGTACAACAATGGCGCGCATCGAATTTTCCGAGACGGAACAGTCCGTGTAACATGGATTCGGTTAGCGCATGAACAATGCAAAAGTTCCAATGTGATCTGCTTCAGAGCAGCGGTGGTCAGGCTAGCTTTCTTCAGTATTCCTCGAACAGCAAGGTACACAGGAGGCTTTTTCAAGCACCACAAAGGGGATGGCGTTCTTGTTGCGGGTGAGTGCCTCAATGACAAAGAGTGCCGGTTAGCCGCAACTGATCTGGAGAACGCTGCCTTGGGTCTTTTCTCTGGCATGCGAGCGAGATGGTGGTCAGGGACTCTGGATATATGGCGAACATGCACCCGGAGCGCGTCGATAGCTATACAGGTCATTATTGAGTGGTCTCTCGCGGTGGCAATTGTTTCTACTGTTGAAGTACTTCGAGGTAGCCTCAGACATGTTCGAAGGGCTTCGCCTTGCATGCTTTGTAAGACATGGATGTTAGTTTTGTGAGTATTGGACAGCACTGGTCTGCTATATCGCAAGTATCCTAGGAAGAGCGTCCTGTATAGTTGAAGCATAGATGCCACGGATGTGCACCACGTTTTACCGTCAAGAAACCTTAGTGTATGGGCGATAGAAGTAAGCCTCTTCTTCGAGTATGAGATGTGGGGGCTCCATGAAAGGTCTCTGTCGATAATAACGCCTAGGAATCGGTGAGATTTTGCGTATGAAATTGTTTGGTGGTCAATAGAAATCGGGTACCAGGTCATGGGCTTGTGGGTACTTATAGAAGTAAACAAGGTCTTCCAGAAACAGAGTAACGGGAAGTATAGTACACTAGCCTTCCTTTTAGAACTTTCAACTAGAAATTCTTGGATCCGATGGCGGCAAAATAAAAATTAAATGACGTGCCCTAGTCAGAAGAGGTCCGCTAAGAATGAGACGCGTAGGCTTACGAAAGCACGAGACAAAATGGGGAGCGGAACAGAGATAAGAAGGCGACTTAAATTGCGACTATATAAAGAAAAAAGAAAAGAAAAACAAGAGATACCCCACCAGTGTCCAAGAAGATGAAACAGGCTATCGCGCCTCACGGCCACCCTGCCAGAATATCAAGCAGCTATATATCGCGGAAATGTATCCCATGGACAATGTGCAAAGCTGGCACAAACCCAGCGTAAAACTTGTAGAACACGTAATATTGCGGGCAAAAGAAACGCGTTCGCGAAGAGAGAGAGAGAGAGAGTTTCAACGCACATGTTCAAATATACGAGAAGTGAAGTTTTCGTGATGCGATTAAATTAAATGCTACGAAGCTGTTCATATTCTGCACCATGTCTTGCGGCATTATTAGCGTTTGCGCGTGCGTACCCGGTAGGACACGGATACACCCCCCCCCCTTCCCCTCCACACCCCCTAAAGGCGACCCACGCTACCACGGATTACACTGCCTCGGAGATTGGTTCACTTTTCACCACGCCATCTGCGGGATCGTCCCAGTTTACTATTACGCTCCTTCCGAAATCGGCCCATTTCGCTCGGCGAGAAGCTGACCAAGCAGACTGAGAAACCTGGCAGGAAGGCATCAAATTGTTCTTTTAATAAAGGGATTATGGCTCTGGAACGGATGTATTTGTTGAAGTGAGTGTACTGTTGTTTGAACTGCGGAATTCCGCATAGAACAGAGCGAGCTGCCGGCACATCTCCAGAAGTATGCAGTACAGATGGGGCCACATGCATATAAACCGATTCCTAACGTGAGTGACGTCATATGTGGGAACTTTTCAGCAAGATAACAGCACATGCAGGAGCGACCACGGTCAGCAATTTGAGAGCTAGGGCTCGCAATAAAGAAAGCTTCGCTGTAATAGTTGCGAGAATTTAGTTCCTGCAGCTCAAATAAAGGTGGCTGGAATTCGGTTTTGACAAACGCAAGTAACATGCAGTGCTCTTGTGAATGTTCATTCAGACACTACACCGTATATAGGTTCACAAAGGTTTCGACTAGAGTCCGTATACATACGTCATTATGACCGTAGAAGGCATTAAGAATGCATATAGATCAAAGTGTGTAGGAAGTTTTGTTTTATTTCACCTGTCGTGGTTAGTATACACTACCAACTAGATGGACTTCAGATAGTTCAAACGGTGGCCTGGACAAAATAATCGAGAAAAAGCGTATGGTCAAACGTACATCTCACAGATATATCTTATATGCGCTCTATGTGGACGTTAAAAAGACATTACCGAAAAAATTCACGGTCATTCAGCACTGCGAAGCTGGATAATTAGCGGAGCTGTAATCATCGTGGTAACAAAACTTGCGGTAAAAGCTAAATTGCATCACTCGTTGTCGCTTAGTAACGACGGTCACAATGGCTTTGTGGTCGCTACGATTTACACTGAGCGGCGTACCCGCAAGTGCAAGCACGTTCTTCAGTAATGTCAAATCCATGCACGTATACGCCGCTGGATGTTGGGTCGTGCCGGATCGGTGCGCCATCGCAAGCGACATGCCTCCGACACGAAACGCGTAAACCACTCCCCTTTTCGGCCCCGAGACACCCACATTGAAATCACCGCCAACGATTTCAGGGGTATAGTGTCATCGCAACTAACCCACCTCAAAGTGAGTAGCCATGAACTGCAGAAGAGTACGCATTTGGGCTGGTTGGTTCATGATTACGAACAGTAAACAGCGCTAAACAACAGGACAAGGACGCACACATGGCCAGCGCTGTTGTCTGTGTCCCTCTCCTTGTCCTGTTGTTTCGCGCTGTTTACTACTCGCAGCCACGAGCCTTTCGACATCGCATTTCGACATCGAAGAAATGTTTGCGTCTCCTCGCCGCATTCTCTGATTCGCGACACCCGTCCTCCCGCGTCTGGCCTGCCGCTCAAGACTCACTCACACTATAGGCCGACCCGGCATCGACTCCGCGGTGTGTCGGCGACAGCATTTTTACCTCCGTGTCGGCGCCTCTGTCACACTGTATACCGACGCCGAGGTCTCCGCCGACCGTCGGCAGATTGTCGGCGTCGGTACTGTGCGACAGAGGCACCGACACGGAGGTAAAGAACGCTGTCGCCGACAGACCGGAGTCGGTGTCGGGTCGGCCTATATAGTGTGAGTGAGCCTTGGCCTCTCGGGCACGATCTTCGGTAGCGTTTGCCGCGCGCCTACGTCGATCGTAGTCTCGTCTAAGTTTGCGCCGTTGCGCTTCGTAAGCGAGCTGTTCTTCGGGAGTCCTAACGACGCTTGGCCTCCCCGTCGCAACTCATACTGAACACTGTACCCAACTAGAGGTTCTTTACCGAGCCGCAGCAGAGCCTCGACGAGAGCAACCGTTGTTTTCTCCGAGGCAGTAGACGACAGTTTTCGACGTGCTGTTCTGTATGTTGTATGCGTGATTCAGGGGAATGTAAGCACCGTTCTCTTCACTTTGCCCAGTGCTTGTAGCCCCTGCCTTACGGGGCTGTGAGACATTGCATGTTTTGATTGCTTACGGGGGTATGAGTGCTTACGCGGGCATGAGCCATTGATGATGATAGTTTTCTTTTTGGTTCTGACACGAAAATTCTACAGTACCCTAGCCATACACAGCTCCGCTGTTAGACACCCACTTTGCCTGTATACTGTCCGATGAAGTTATTGTGAAGATTTCGCCGCACATTGGTTACCTATACGTGCGTGGTTAAACGTGTTCGACGACGGTGAAGCACAACGGACGGGTCCGAAGGAAAACGGTGATGGATAGGGCAAGTACTCGTGTACCGACCGTATATCGTCTACCCCTTTGTCCCGTGTTTTGCTCTTCGCCATTGCGAAATAAGCGCCACCAACTGGCCCAAATGTCTACTCTTTTAAACACGTTTTCCTACTGGTCTTGCTGGTTAAAACATCCCGGGCAAATACGTATCGATGAAATACGCACACCACGCCGCACTTAAGCATGAGCGTGTGTACTAGGAGGCTTTCGACTACACCGCTCTCATTAGCACGCACATAGCTGTCGCGACTTGGATATCCAACCCGCTATGCCTCACGCACGCTCAGCAGCACGACGCGACAGCCACGCGGCGGCAACTATGACACGCGCGCAGGACGCAATATATCACCGCGTTTTTCATAAAGACCCGTCAGCCAAAAGCGCACGCCGTACGATTCACTTAACCGCCCCTCGAGGTGAACACACGCGGTAAACACTCGCGCGGGCCAGATGGGGGGCGTGAGCCGACACTTACGCTCTCTCTCTTATTCCCCCTCTCAAGTGAGGAAGAGGAGGGAAAAGACGAAGCCGCGAATGCGAGAAGAATCGTCCGTGGGTCGGCTCTTCCATATAGATTTAATTGTCCCGCAAAGCTCAGAGACAGCTTGCGCCGGGGGTCAGCGGAGCCGCGTATCTGTAGCCCTGCTTCACAGCGACGGGGCACCGGCTGCCGGCGATCCTCCTCGTTAAAACTGTGCAGCACTGCCCAAAGCTACAGAACTGGCGTCAGTCAGACCTGCGCCTGATCCACAATGCTGTGCTCTCTCTATGCAGAGGAAAGGAATACCCGCTGTGTTGGTTAATTATGTTAGCCCATTGGCCAATTATGTATACCACGTGGGCAGTTTTCCTGGATGTTGCGACGGGACTTGCTTGAGATTTTTTTTCACCAGGACCTAGGCGTGTGCGAATAGTGATTTTTTTTAGACAGAAGCGAATATCAAGTAGCGCCATAAGCGAATCGAATCGAATATCGAATAGTTTTCGAACAGTTTTCGAATAATGAAGAACCTTTCTCACAATCATTATGAAACGATGTTCGCATGCCAGTATCCCTAAGGTTATCACGTTTCTCCCATTACAAAGTAAGCTATGAAGCGTTGCTTATTAAAAGCAATAACGGTGCATTGGGAGGAAACAAGTGGTTTCTTCGTATGCACAGGGCTCTTCAGAGAGAGCGAATGATCGCTTTACAGCCTGTAAAGTATGCCTACCTAAGTGACGTTGCCTGCTCCACAATGCAAATTCTCATGTTTTACGTCTGTACGATGTCCACGGGGTGATAACTTACCGCCCTTTCGCTCCAATTTTATGTTTATTTGGGCGCAGTTGACGTTCTGAAACATTAAAAAGGTATTCGAAAAATACTCGCACTTGCGAATAGTGACTATATCGACTTGAAGACCCGAATCGAATGGAACACCATTCGATTTCTTAATCGAAAGTTTCGAATATTCGCGCTCCCCTCCACGGGAACCCGACCTATCCTCCCTCTTAAGTGCGCGTCATCGACCCTGAGGAAACATCAACAAACACTAATACTAAAAAAAAAAAAAAAAAAAAAACAATGCGGGGACGCAGGCCGTTCGCGACCTATTCTTGCACTCTTCTCACAGAAACGCCAAACAGCGCTACATTTATCGCACGTCTTGTGCGGTAACTTCTTGTGCGGTAATAAAGTTACAGCGCAGTGCTTCTTCGCCTTTCCCGTTGTCTTTCTCGTTGGGTCTGCGTCAAACGGTCGCGTGACGAGTTTGCGGGCGCAGAACAAATGTATATAGTTAGATATACGCGGATTTGGGTGCCGGACGTTATATAAGGTGGCACCGTCGCTCGCTCCTTGCAACACTGCCGCGTTTTAACGAAGCGCCGTGCGGCCTTCCGCACATCCGCTGCTGCGCTTTTCTGGAGAGGCTCGAAAACGCGTAAGCCGAACGCGCGTTGCTCGAGCATCCCAGCCAAGCGTTGCGTGTTGCGGAGTCATCGCTCTGCGAGCCTGCGACAACTCGCGAAGCCATCGGCCGAAAAAGAAAAAAAAAAAAAAATGCCGCGCCCGAGAGGAAAGAAAGGATCGCTTTATTTTGAGAGAGAGACGGGGGAGGTTGCGGGCGAAAGAAACACTTGAGACAGGCGAATGGATGTCGTACCGAAACAACAAGAAAGAAAGGCAGGAAAGGTTAAAGAGAGTGGGGGAGAGAACGGACGAGAGTTTGGCCGCGCGATACACACGGCCGCGGCGCGCCAGGCGTGAGAAAAAAAAGAAAGAAAGCGGACCCTCCGGAAGAGTCTCCCGCCGCGATAAGTAGTGCCGCGCCATTTGCAACTGCAGGTATAGTGACCACGCGGCGGCGTTGGCCAGTGCCGCCGCTGCTGCACGTCGCGACACATGCGAGGGATCATCTAAAGAGGTCCTCCTCTTTAAGTTGGGCCGTGGCCACGCTGCCTTCTCCCATACTTTATTTTCTTTCTTTTTTTTCTCCTTCAAGTGGAGTTTTTGTCACCGCGGCGCCATCCGGGAAGCGGTGGCGGAACTCCAGGTGCGTGCATCAATGTACGTGCGTTTTGTATGTGCGCGTATTATGCGGACGTATGCATGATTGCACACATCCGTGTGTGCGCGCGCGCGTCTTAAGTGTGTGTATATGTTGCATGCCCCTTAATTCGCAAATTCAAATGCGTTTGCGTTGTGTGTGTTTGCCTTCCGTAGCTTTTAAGTGACGGTAAAGAAGAAATGCCAAGTTAAGGTAAAGAAGCAAATTACTCTTCTCAGACAGTGATAACATCAGTCTTGCCGCGCCGGGAACTCGCCGGGTATAAGCGAGAAGAAAGCGCAAACTTATAAGCCAGGTTGCGACGCCATTTTCAGCTTCTCGCGCTAGCTGCCTGTGGCGTCAGGGATGTCAGCATCTGCTCGAGACTAATTAGTGTACTGGGGCTTTAAAGAAAGCCTATATTACATTCTAAAGGAACCAAAGGATCAGCCGATATGGAGGGGCTTACGATAAGGTCACCCGCGAAGCCGTCCTTAGCGCGTTAGAAATAACAGAACTCGGTGGCAAGGTATATCTCTGGGTTTGTAGGTATACCTACAGATGGCATCATTCTACGTGCCTAGCCGGGGATGGACCAACACCCCAGTATTACAGTATCCGCGGAGTCCCACAGGGCTGAGTACTGCGTCCAACGTGTTTTTTTTTTTAATTCAGCCCTCATTGGACTAGTCGAGAATCTACCAAGCTCCGTTCGACTGTCTATCTACGAAGACGGCACCTGTTTGGACATAGGTTGTGGCACAGACTCAGCTTCGCACTCAAGTTGTGAAGGCAGCCTCATTGACATCGTGCTACCTTCGTAAACAAGGACTGGAGGTGTAGGAAAAGTGAGCAATGGTGGCATCTAACCGAAAGCTAGCGTCTGCATGCGGATTATCGATCAACGGGCATGTAATATCGTCCAGCCGAAGTCGCAGGTTCGTGGGAGTTGTGATTGACAGAGACCTGTCTTGGGGGAACTCGTCACGCGAACTATATACGTGAAAAAGCAACTGACTGCTTTTTTTATTTGTTCAAGTTAAATTCAGGAAAGAAGTGGCCGGTGTCAATACACCCTATGTTACTGCTACACAGTCTGTTATTTGTTGGATCCCCGCGGTACAGCCTATACCTGTTATATTCAACACCCGCAAAACCTAACTTGCGTTTACAGTACAGGGAATTTAGGCCCAATTCCTTATGATATACCTTGGAATACCACACAACGCGTCAACGGCTGAAACTATTGCCAGTGCTCAACACTGTTCACTTGCGACCGACATCGCCGTCGAGACAATGCGTGTACACGTGAAGCATCTCTCTCTCTCTCTCTCTCTCTCTCTCTCTCTCTCTCTCTCTCTCTCTCTCTCTCTCTCTCTCTCTCTCTCTCTCTCTCTCTCTCTCTCTCTCTCTGTCTGTCTCTCTCTCTTTCTCTCTCTCTCATTCTATTTCCATTTTCGTTGCCATAGTCTTAGGGTAGCCAACCCGATGCTCCTCTGATTAACCTCTGTTTAACATCCGTTAACATCTCCGTTTCTTTCGTCCTCCTCCCCCTTTCCTCTTCCTCCGCACAAAAACTATCAAGCAATCACAAGTATACCTCGCTATCTGGGCCGCAATGCTGACGTAAGCCGGCGCTGCGGTTTGCGCATAAAGTAGAAACTGGCTTTCATTTTCGCTGTTAATACTCAACCCTCATGAATTATTCTGAAGAGAGTACTTCCCGATCCTTAACTGACTTAGTGTTTCCCTCTTGTGCGCGTGCGTGTGCGCATGCGTGCGCTTCGCGTCTCTTGGAGTGCGCAATCTTCGAAGATTTATAGTTAGAGTACGAATATTCGAGCTGCTTCCGTGTAGTCCATAAGTGCGGAGAAAAAGCCTGCCTATGTAAATCAAGCCCACCGTCGTTGCCGCCGGCATTCGAAAGTCGCGCACAGTGAGCGGCATGCTAGAAAATGTTCGCACCACTATAATGTAAGGACGAAAGTTGCGCGTGTGCCTTAGCTTGAAATGTGCCATTGCAACGATGGCAAGGGAAACAGAAGGTGACTTTGGCGACAGGATAGGATGGATAAACTCTATTGATGCAATAATCAGAGTTTTGTGTTACCCTCTAAGAGACATCGGCTAATGGTTGGGGCCCCTAGTCGCGGGATGCGTTCGCTCTTGCCATCTTCTTCGCTCTCTGGAGGAGCTTGAGCTGGTTGTCGAGGGCCGAGCTGGACCCAAGCAGTGCCTCCCACTGCTCCCTCGTGGTGTTAGTGTCGTGGTGTTCTAGGTTGTGTAGCGCGCACTCCCACGTAATGTGGTGTACTATTGGTGTGGCCCCGCACCACGGGCATTCGTCCCTGTAGGATGTGGGGTGTATGCGATGTAATATGTGCAAGTTCGTGTAAGTGCCTGTCTGGAGCCTGGATACGTTGAGGCTGTCTCGCGTTCGTGTCGCCCTTGTACAAGTTCTCGTAACGGAGTCATTGCACACGCTGCTATATCGTGTAAGTCGTGTTCATGGACCACTGGAAGGGTTGCAATCAGTTTTAATACACGACAGTGAGTTCGCCCGCTAAACAGGGCAGAGAAAAATCTCTGTATTGAAAAGCGAAGTGTCTAGCCGACGTACATATTCCCCTTGCTATACTCTACAGGGAAAATGGAACGAGCGGAAAGATTGTGCCTGAAGGATGATTGGCAGGAGAATAACAAAGAAATAAAGTTCTAAGCGATGCATGCATGTGATTTTGTAATCTCGACGGTTAATGCGAAAAAAAAAAAGTCGCAGTCTCGCCCGAAAGGCGAAGCGCCGATTGCGATAGCAAATTAGTGGACAGCTAGCTATACGAAGTAAGGATAGTAGTTTTATAGGCCGTATAACCTTGTAAACATTCGCTTACTAACTAAATTAACAATCATGGTGTCACGCGCGCACACGCAAACATGAACACATCTCACTCGATGACCGCGGAAGCTCGCTGTCAAAGCGCTAGAGTGAGGAAGCGTGGCAGCAGCAGTGAGCGAATTGACCTTCGTGCTGCGTCTCGCATAAACGAGAACGAAGCCGCGAAAACACAGTTCGTCGCGGACTCTGTCCTCGTCGCAGATGGCGTTCAAGACACAGTGGCCCGAGCGGGCGAACTCCGCCGCCCAGGCTGCCCGGAGTAGAACGTGCCTCCTTCAACCGGATCCTCGCGCTCGACAGAAGACGGCGCGCTTCCTCCCCGCTTTCCTCGCTTGCGTGGGCGAGATTGAGCGGCGATTGCCGGCTCACCCTCGTGCGCTTTCACTCGCACACACAGGACACGGCACGCGGCGACGATTTTATCGCCCTTGGTCTTCATACGGAACCTCACGGCGACGACAGAAATGCGCCTGGAATGTGTCCATACGGTTGCTATCACGATGTGAAGGCATTCTTGAAGAGATCGCGTGTCACAGTTTCGAGTGCGATCGAGCCTGACAGGTCATCCCGAGTCTCCACGCAATGTCTTGTCCAATGTGAGTAGAGACGCTTCTTATAGTATAGGCGTTTTGTACGTGTACACCCCCTACTGCCCGCTTTATGCACCTGCGTCCTGAACGCAAACCGCTCAAGTAAATTGCGGCCATAAAACACGATGGTCCGCTCGACCACTTCGTGGAAACTCGTCGAGGGGGTGCGCGTACACACGCGGCCGACCGAGGAGCTGCAGCCTACAAACACTGGCCACTGCGCGTATCCGCACCCACGTTATACTGCAGCGGCCGCAGTATACTTGTCGCATTAGCCGCCTGAGTGGGCCGCGACGGAGTGTAATTGCCCTTCTCGTCGATTGCCGCGCGGAAAAGAAGCGTGCAAGGAGGCTGTTTTCGGGCTGCGCCCTTCGCAGTTAACGGCAGAAGGCCGCTCGCCCGAGGCGGTATACACAGTTCGCAGAGGCAACTGGGTCGCGACGATCTGCCCGGTCCCTTTGGTTTGATTTCGTTTGAGGGCGTCCGCTGGCAAAGTCTCAACTTCTATACGTATACGCACGCGCGTGTTTATCTATTTATACTACACATCATTTTTTGCGGACCTGTCTTTACTCTGTCTACATTGTATACCGTGTACCTCTATATGATCGATTCGGTTTTTCTTTCTTTGCACGCAATTGGCGAGCTGTGCATGTTCCGCGCGATATGATCGCATGGCGTCGCACTCCTATGCTTAGCACGCGTTCGCCACTGTTATTCTCACACGAGAGTGAATTCAGGCAGTTTATATAAGTTGTCTACAGACGTCTTGTAGAATTAATTTACTCAATCTAGACTCGTGTTTTTGGTTTTACACCTCTATATATACACTGTCTTACTCAGACAAAAGTCGTTAGAAAGTCCATTTCCTTCGGTTCGCTATGGTGTACATAGCCTATCGAACGAGTTGTTTGAAGAATACCTGCAGATATTTGACTACAAAAGAAGAAGTAGAAAAAAGAAAGTGTGAGGTCACATGTTTACAGGCTGTCTATATGCGCAATCATTATAAACGTCGCAGAAAAACGTGCACACAGAGCGTCTGCAGAGCGTGTACAGCTGCGCCAATTGTACAATCACAAGTTACAGTCTCTCGCCCTCTTTCCTTTTACAGGCGCATACGCATACACACGATAGCCGTTGAATGCTTGAAAACGACGATCATCGGAATCTTTGTGCCGTCGAGGCGACCCGTCTCGTTCGTCAGAGCGTATGTACTTCTACCACGTGTACACACATATATTTCGCGACAAGATTGCGAATGCGCATCTCTCTTTGGGGCCAGAATACACAAACGGTGGAGGCCTTATACAGCTAATGAGACGGCGCTGCCAGAACTCGCAACCATTGGAAAAATTAAGGACAACCTTTAGCGGGCAATTGCGTCTCAACAGAAACTATCGAAGGCGTCAAAAGCTCAAAATAACCGCAATATAAGTTATCGCATAACGATTTGTGTAAGGGGAGGATACACTGCTGTATTCATAATGGCACCAATTGACCGAAACCTATAGAAGTAACCCATTCAACACTGTATACACACACCTCTCTCATGAGTTCCGTGATTGGTATAACTATACTAAGGCGATGTACCTCCGGTGGCCATACATACATCAAGAGTGGGTCGACACAAAACGAGTGACGGGAGTTCTGAGTTGCGACCGACGCCTTTTCATTTGTCTTCACGGCTGCATGTTGGACGCCGTCGTTGTTCGATGGGCGGAGCTTTAGTATCAGAGACACGAAAAACCGGGTACGACAGTAACTGCGTGCAAATAGTCAAATTTTAAATGGCAACCAGGTTATAGGGAAGCTTTCTGTTTCTTCTCTTACATTTCTTTTGAAAGCTTCTCAACTTTTCGAATGGTCTTCCATATATGAAACAAGACCACGCGCGAAGGGAGATATGATGAATAACACGGACCGGCCGACTGTCAAGTGCAACGGCAGACAGTGAACGAGTTCCGAAAGCGCGCACTTAGTCAGAAAGAAAGCCACCCCATTCGATCCACTTCCCTTCCACCTCTCTTCCCGGCGGCACGAAATAGCCCATAAAAACAAGACGAAATAAACTTGGCAGCCAAGATGAACAAACGATATGAGATGCTTTATTGGCGAACTATGTTCTGTAATGCGTAAATCTTCGGCGCTTCGGACATTAGGGGGAGGCTTCGCGGCGAGCAATAGAAAGCTGTTTGCACCCAAAACAGCGAAGCGCTAGAGAACTCGGCTTATAGAGCGACGCCGTTGCCGGTGGGACATATAAAAACCTCGCGGTCGTCAATGCGCACCGATGTTTACAAGCGACGGAGTCCGCGGTGTCGGAGGAAGACGCGTGCTCTAGAAAGGGCAATAAACCTGCGACCCCCCCCCTCCACCCCCCACCTCCCACTTGTCTCCCACCACCCCGCCCCTCCACTATTTCTTCTCCTGCAGCTAGAGCAGCATGAGATCACGCTTCGGATTCACGCGGAAGCGACGGCGACACACCACAGATGGGGGAGGAGGGGTGGGGGACGCAAGTTGGGTGGGACAGTGCGGGGGGGGGCGCAGGATTTATATACACGCCCACGGCTAATAAAACTCGTCCAAGCGGAAAAAAAGTACAGACGTGCAAAAGGTGGAGGAAGGGAAACAAGCCAAGGGGTTGCATCTCGCCTCGGCATCGCTGTCGGCCTCCCGCCCGCCCGCTGCGCGAGCTGCCCTCGGGATCCTTCTCGGCAGCGGCACTGGCCACGGCGAAGTCGAACGCAAGACGACAGACCGAGCGGGCCACATTCTACTATGGGCTGTATACGGAGCGCGCTGTGATGAAAGGGACAGATGTGGGCAACACTCCTTATCGGGCTCTCCTTCGACACTTGACGCACGTTAGGTCCCCCTATGGCACTTATTCGTTTACGCAACGTCAAGTAATAGATTTCTTGTTTGATTACCTCGAAGAGTCACTTGGCTGTCTCTCAGAACTTCGACTATCATTCAATTACGTTATAGTACATCGTACAAAAAAAAAAAAAAAAAAGAAATGAAGAAAGAACAAGCGGATAGATCACGATAACCACGCATGCATGTTCGGCTCCAAAAGTGAATTCGAGATATCACATTGTGTTATTTTGTCTAGTACTTTTATCTTATTCTCACTTTCTTTTTGACCTCCTTCTTGTACAGGGTCTTCCTGTCCCATTCTCCTCCTCCCTTGTAGGGTATAGCATGCGGGCGAATGAGAATGCGGCGACAAACCTCTCTGCTTTTGATTAAGTATAGTTGCCTTTCTCATGCTGACATCTCCACATGCACGACTGTCAGCGTTGTTACGCTGTAGCGTTAGCTCTGCTAACACGATCGCTGCGACGACACACTCACCCCGAAAGCCAGGGGAGAGAGAGCGAGCGATCTGTTAATTAGGTTAGGTTAAGATGGACACTTGGGGAAGTTGGTTCCGCATCTTCAGGCTATATGACTCGCGATTAGATGACGACTCAGAAAGCATGTCCTCACTTACGTTAGCGAAGTGGTTCCTCTGTTTTCCAAGTTTCATACAGCCATTGCGAAACATTTCATTTATGCTGCATCAAACCGCAACCTTGGCCGCATACACCCAACCAGACATGCAGCACTGGTTAAGGCTAACCAGCGGCATGCCTATATATGTACATGTGTGTACAGACTCGTCCGGCCCTTCGAACCTCACGCCTGAAAACATTCTGTCAGAGGGTGTAGGTTGTCTGCTGCATGCAGCGGATTAACTTCATTCGAACGTTAAGGTCATTCGAACGTTAGGGTTAGGGTCGAACGTTAGGGTTATAGTCCAGCGCAAGGACTATG